>NC_135226.1:17399883-17404883 GCF_052324685.1 Brachyhypopomus gauderio
ACTTCAACTCTTATCAGCTTCATCTTTGTAAATGGATGACTTGAGGATTTAAGGGTAACTGAATGTATTGTGAGTTACATATGACTCTTTATCTGATGTATTTTTCTGTTGTTTGTATGTGTGTGCAGTGATCTGTTGTTTAATGCAATAATTGGGGAAACATGAATACGATTAGAATGTGTGGTAGTGAGAAAGAGAGAAAAAGAGAGAGAGAGAGAGAAAGACTCCAGACACCACACCACACACACACACACACACACACACAACACAACACACATTTACCTATACGCCCACAGTGTGCAAAGGATTGTGTGTGTGTTTATCCCTGCTTCTGTATTTCTCCCTCAGATCAGTACAGTGTCTGTCTGAACCACAGTGAGAGTTTTTACTCACAATTGCAGGACCTGAATCCACAGTTTAAAATCCACAATTTAGTCTGGCAGACAGCCCCGAATCCCCTAGACAGTCTTGCTCCACACCCTTCCCCACACACCAGACAGACAGACAGACACACACACACACACACACACACACACACACACACCACTGCTGTACTGTGTTTGTGGTAGAATAAAGACTCCATTATCGTCCAGCATCTTGCCCTCTGTCCATCTTGTGTGTGTGTGTGTGTGTGTGTGTGTGTGTGTGTGTGTGTGTGTGTGTGTGTGTGTGTGTATGTGTATAACTCCCTATTCAGCTGGGACTTGATCCCTCATTTTCTCATCCTGCAGAGCAATCAGTCTTGTACACACACACACCACACACACACACACACACACACACACACACACACACACACACAAATGCCTAGCATGTCTCTTCTCATTTCCTTTCTGAGGCAACTCCTAATTCACAACATTGAACTCTGACCTCTAGCCTGTGCTCCACTCTCCAGCTGCACTTCCTCTTGGCAGTAGTAATCACTTCCTGTGTCTGGTTCTGGCTGGTTCTGTGGGTGGACACTAAGGCTGAGGTACTGTTTATTGGGCAAAAAAGTTATTGTTCTTTTCTCTCTCTGTCACTTTATAGACGTGCACACAACACACACAGTGGCGTGCAAGAGTATAAGCACACCCGGTCAAAATGCTTCTTCACGGTGAAGTGAAAAAATGACACAGTTCTTTATATTAAAACACACACTTAATATTTGAATCAAAACCACTTCATTAATATCTGGTATAGTTTCAAAATAACAAAAAAGGAAGTCGCTGAAGGAGAGGACAGTGTGGGCCGTGCGGTCAGCGACGCCTCTTCTGACCAGCATCCTGACGTGTAAATGCTCTGTGTGGCCAGCAGTCAGTTTCCCAATTGGGGAGGAGGGTTCACCCCTTTTCACCCCTATTCACCCCTATTCACCCTTTATCTTACTAAAGACATCTAGTTCTTCTGCAGTAAAACACGGGTTTTGATTTGCCTTTCTAACAGTGCCATGACCAGTTCTCCCAGAAAGTTTTCTTGGCATTCCTGATCTCAACTTGACCTCCACTGTTCCTGTTAACTGCCACCCCTTAATTACATTATGACCCGAGGAAACGACCTTGCTCTCTCCTTATAACCTTTGCCTACTTTGTGGCTATCAATTATTTTAATGTCCAGAGTGCTAGACAGCTGCTTAGAGGAGCCCGTGGTTTTGTGATATCGCAGGGTTTGTGTTATCATAGTGTTTGTGTTATAGGTTTTTGTCAATATAGTGTTTGTGTTATTGTGGTGATTCCATCACAATGGAACAACCAAAGACACTCAAATCCAAGTGTACAGTATGTTTGAGTGTTATTGACAGTACACGTGTTGTATATATGTTTGCGTGTGACGAGCGTATCTTTGTGGCGAGGGTACACGCTGGCAGGTTGTGAAGGTACGTTTCTCCTGCTGATACACTTCTCCTCATCCTCTCCCATCTGTTTCCTGTCACAGCCAATGAACTTTCCTCTCATTTGTTCCTGTCCTGCTAAATGGCCTATCAGTGCTTATTGGAGGTTTGCTGATGCATTATGGAGAAGACACTCAGGAAATATTAAATCACACACATGACCTCTGACACACACACACACACACACACACACACACACACAAACCTCTGAAATAAACTACACACAAGCTCAAAAAACACCCTTGACCTCTGAAAGAAGCCAAACACGTACAACCCTCTGTGTTCTTATGTGTTTTTTTTTCTCTTTTTCATAATAACATTTGTAAAAATGCTGCTAAGGGACTAAAGTGAGTTAAAGTGAGTTTATGAAGCTCTGTTTAGAAACCCAAATGAAACTGCCATTTTGAAAATGTCTTTAGTCAACATGGACATGTGAAACTCTTTAGCACATAAGTATAGTATTTGTTGAAATATCAATAGATATGTATGACAGTAAGTATGCAGGAAGAAGGATTTAAACACAAATGAACAGGACAGTAGTGCTACATAAGACGCAGACCTTTCAACACCAGCAGCTGTTTAAATCTGTACAACTGTTTTCATTAGGATTTAAAACGTAAAATCTGATCTTAGACACGGGTGATGAATGTGACCCCTGATGTGTTCTGTTCAGACAATCTTAGATGCACCACACACACACACACACACACACACACACACACACACACACACACACACACACACACACACACACACACACACACAAACAGGCTGATTGTGTGTGGATCTGGGTGTTTTCCCTGAGGCGGTAACTTTAGCCTTCACTCCACTGTTTTGTGTGGGAGAACAGAGGAACCTACAGAGAAAGAGGAAAAGCTGGACAAAAGACAGGAAAACTACATGCAGCAGAAAGAGAAGAGAGGGAGAGAGAGAGGGGGACTCTGAAAGAGAGAGTGGAGGTACAATGTGAAGAAAATCTTAGATAAGGCGAATGGGAAGAGAATCAGCCTCACACAGCCAACAAAGGAACAAAGTTGCAAGATTCACTTCACAAAGCTCTAACATCGAAAACACCTCTACATCACACAGATCTACCTCATATAGGTGTAACACACACCTCTACGTCTCATAGGTCTACACCACACACCCTTACCTCACACAGGTCTAGCTCACAGCTCTAACTCACACAGCTCTACCTCACACAGGTGTAACTCACACACCTCTGTACCTCTCACAGGTGTAACTCACACAGCTCTACCTCACACAGGTGTAACTCACACACCTCTGTACCTCTCACAGGTGTAACTCACACAGCTCTACCTCGCACAGGTGTAACTCACACACCTCTGTACCTCTCACAGGTGTAACTCACACAGCTCTACCTCACACAGGTGTAACTCACACACCTCTGTACCTCTCACAGGTGTAACTCACACAGCTCTACCTCGCACAGGTGTAACTCACACACCTCTGTACCTCTCACAGGTGTAACTCACACAGCTCTACCTCACACAGGTGTAACTCACACACCTCTGTACCTCTCACAGGTGTAACTCACACAGCTCTACCTCACACAGGTGTAACTCGCACACCTCTGTACCTCTCACAGGTGTAACTCACACAGCTCTACCTCGCACAGGTGTAACACACACCTCTGTACCTCTCACAGGTGTAACTCACACAGCTCTACCTCACACAGGTGTAACTCACACAGCTCTACCTAACACAGGTCTCTACATCACACAGGTATCACAGGTAGCTGTACTGTGAGTGGCGTAGCTGTACTGTGCTTTTGAGGTAGTAAGGAGTCACTGTCTCCATTAATCACACACCTAGCGTCAGAGCTCATTACAAATGACAGGATCACTCATCTACATAATCTACATTACTTCTACACACACCTGTATATAGAGGGTGTCTATACACAGGTGCTAATACACAGTTTTACAGTAGTGTGACCTGTAGTTCATTTACCAGTGCTAGGCAAGTCATACTATACATATTTAATCTGGTTAACACTCTTACATGTGCATACACACACACACACACACACACACACACACAGAAGAGGATGTGATAGGACAATACAGTGGTCTCTGGGGCCAATTGATGCATTGTGTGATTTTTAACATGGAAACTGGCCTTTTCTTCCCTTCTCACAGTCACCTGAGAGAGACAGAGGGAGAGAGAGATAGAGAGAGAGAAAGGGAACACCCCCCCCCCCCCAACATTTCCAAGCCCCTGCTGCTGTTAAACATGCCCCCAGTGTGAAGCTGCCACCACCATGCTTCACCGGGGGGGGGGGGGGGGGTGTTCTTGAGTTGATGACGTATTGGTTTTGCACCACACACAACATTTTCCTTGGTGGCCAGAAAAACTAAAAACTAAACTTTGGTCTCATCTGACCAGAGCACCTTTCTCTATACGTTTGGTGAGTCTCCCATGTGCCATGTGTCTTTCTGTAACTGAAGGCTTTCTTCTGGCCACTCTTCCGTAAAGCCCAGCTCTATGGAGTGTTCGAATTATTGTGGTCGAATTGACAGATGCTCCAGTTTCAGCTTGGTAACTCCACAGCTCTTCAGGGTTACCTGGTCTCAGTGCTGTCTCAGTGCTGTCCCAGTGCAGTCTCACTGCTGTCTCACTGCTGTCTCGGTGCTGTCTCACTGCTGTCTCTGTGCTGTCTCACTGCTGTCTCGGCGCTGTCTCAGTGCTATCTCTGTGCTGTCTCAGTGCTGTCTCTCTTGCCCAAGGTCTGGTGGGCACCCTCTCTTGGCAGGTTTGTTGTGATACCATGTTCCACATGTTGGATGATAATGGATTTGACTATAATGGATTTGATAATAATGGATTTGACTATAATGGATTTGATAATAATGGATTTGGTGATAATGGATTTGGATGGTGCTCCGGGGGATAATGGATATTTTTTATAACCAAATCCTGACCTATACTTCTAAACAACTTTGTTCTTGACTGGTTTGAAGATCTTCTTAGTCTTCATGGTGGTGTTTAGTTAGTGGTGCCTCTTGCTTAGTGGTGCTGTGGCCTCTGGGGCATTTCAGAAAAGGCGTGTCTATATGAAATGATCATGTGACACTTAGATTGTACACAGGTGAACTTCGTTTCACTC
>NC_135226.1:17407383-17412383 GCF_052324685.1 Brachyhypopomus gauderio
AGTGTCTGATACCCAGATGTACTTGTTTTCTGCGTTAATCTTACCCAAATATGGAACGACACGAATGAAAATTGTTTAAAGATTGTGGAAGTGTTTTGTAAAATGGGTCCACAAATGGGTCTACAAATGGGTCCACAAAGCAATTTGGAATGACAGTCATGTCCAGGAAAATGTGTTCAATTTCTGAGAATCGTTTACTATAACAACGTGTAAGCAATTAAGAAAAACAGTGACCGATCTTGTGAACCTGCCGGATGATTCTTTGCACTGTGTGTGTGTGCGTGTGTGTGTGTGTGTGTGTGTTTGTGAGTGTGAGTGTATGTGTCTGCTGTGTCTACAACTCTGATGCAGGTATATTGACGGCGTTCTCCCGTGCGTGGCCGTGGGAGCTCCAGAGAGCTTGAATTGGCTGGTGAGATTAAAGAGAGCTCAGAGGCCTCAACCCCAGTATTGGGCTGGGAGTATACCATGCAGCGCCCCCTGTTGATACCACAGATGCATGGCAACCTATTTCATTAAACCACCATTGTCAGAATCACACTGAAAATACATGAGCTTCCTGATAAAAGACCCAGTGTGGGGAAGCCCAGCACCAGAGTCAGACTTACACCCTCATCTTGGTGCGCTTGTGTGTGAGCAAGCGTGAGTGTGTGTGTGTATGTATGTGTGTGTGTGTGTGTGTGTGTGTGTATGTTTGAGAAGCTAGATATTGATCCTTCTTTGTTTAATTTCCTGTCTTTTGAACTTCATCTTTCTCTGACACTTTCTGTCAGCCTCCCTGTTTCCCTCTCTCTCTGTATCCCTCTTTCCCTCTCTCTGTCTCTTTGTATACCTCTCTCAATTTTCTCTCTATATCCCTCTCTCCCCCTCTTTCTGTATCTCTCCTCTCTCTCTCTCTCTCTCCCTTCTCTCTGTATCCCTCTCTCAATCTCTCCCCCCTCTCTCTATCCCTCTCTCCCTCTCTTCCCCTCTCTCCATCTTCCTCTCTAATGGATGATGACAGTTTGTGTCGTTGGTGTATTATAGTGGCTCCTGTCTCGAGGAACGTGAGATCTTCTCTTGCTGTGGTTTTGGCTACAAGTGTGTGTGTGTGTGTGTGTGTGTGTGTGTGTGTGTGTGTGTGTGTGTGTGTGTGTGTGTGTGTGTGTGTGTGTGTGTGTGTGCGTATGTGTTTGTGTGTGTGTGTGAGTGAGTGAGAGAGGGAGACACACAGAGAGAGAACATTCTCCTTTGTGTTCTTCTTATACTTAGTCTGATGATATTACAAACCTGCTGTGGTTCACATCATTTTACATTCCATCATCTGGACACACACACGCACACACGCACACACGCACACACAAACACACACCCTTTCAAGTCAACTTTACAGTGGAGCCGCTGAGAGAGGAGCCATTTTAGGGCTGCTACCCAGACTGTCTCTCAGTCTTTGTGTGTGTGTGTGTGTGTGTGTGTGTGTGTGAGAGAGAGAGAGAGAGAGAGAGAGAGAGTATGTATGTGCGTATGCATGCATGTGTGACCTGTAATTCAATATCGCACTTCCCAACACAATGAGTCCATTTCAACTCTTCCATTACCCCTTCTCTCTTACAGTTCCCCTTCTTCCCTTCTTTTTTTCTCACTCCCTCTCTCTCTCTCTCTCTCTCTCTCTCGCTCACCTCTACCCCTGACCCTCTCTACCTCTCTCTCTTTCCCTCACCCTCTCTCATGCCTCCACCCCCCCTTCTTTCTGTCTTTTTTCCCACCCCCTCCCCCTCCTGCCTTTCTCTCCTTCTCTGGCTTTGTCTTGCCAATCACTGCTGGTGTTTTGGGGTGTAACTCTACCCTCCCCTTCCCGTCTCGTTGGGTTCAGTGTGGACGGTGCCTCTGTCTGCCCAGGGTCCACCCCGCACTCTTGCCTGGCTCCGGTTTCTCCAAATTCATTCTTAAAGAATGGTAGTTACTGAGCTTGTGTCTTGCTTTTGTCTAATCCTTTTTCCAATTTCAAAGTGCTTCTTTTGTCATTTCAGAGAGCAGAGTACACAAATAGCCGTTCTGTAATGAAGTCGCTTTCTCAGAAAGCGATCGTGCTTTTCAGAAACGGAGAATGTTGGAAAATACTTTCACGGCTCTCGCTAATGAAAGGCGAATCGGTCTCTTTCTTCGTCTCGTCGAGATGATTTCGTTCCCATGTTTCATTTCGTGTCATTATGCACGAACATCCTCTTTATTTCGTGTCAGGTGTTTGGGGATAAGCTGGGAGTGTGTGTGTACGTGCCTGTGCGTGTGAGAGAAACATAAACAGAGACAGAAGGTTTGTTGGAGGCCAGTCAGATGATAAAACCGATCCCTTCCTCATCATTTCTTTTGTCGCCTGGTCTTCACCCGGGACGGCGTGTCCATTCACTGGCTGCTTCCGTCTCTTCTCTAATGGGATGAATGGCTGGATGAGCTGTGCGTGTTTGGACGCTGACGAATCACCAACACCTGCAGGGCAGGGCCGAGCCTGTGGGAAACGCTGGGGTAGGGGTAGGGATTAGGGTTAGGGATAGGGTTAGGGATAGGGGTAAGGGTTAGTGTTAGGGGTAGGGGTAGGGATTAGGGTTAGGGGTAGGGTTAAGGGTAGGGGTAGGGTTAGGGGTAGGGGTAGGGTTAATTGTAGGGGTAGGGGTAGGGGTAGGGATTAGGGTTAGGGGTAGGGTTAAGGGTAGGGGTAGGATTAGGGGTAGGGTTAAGCATAGGGGTAATGTTGGGGTTAGGGTTATGTTAATCGTAGGGGTAGGCATTAGGGTGGGGGTAGGGGTAGGGGTAGGGTTAATCGTAGGGGTAGGGTTAGGGTTAGGGATTAGGGGTAGGGATTAGGGTTAGGGGTAGGGTTAAGGTTAGGGGTAGGGTTAGGGGTAGGGGTAGGGTTAATCGTAGGGGTAGGGGTAGGGATTAGGGGTAGGGGTAAGGGTAGGGTTAGGATTAGGGGTAGAGTTAAGTGTAAGGGTAAGGTTGGGGTTAGGGTTATGGTTTCTGAACAGGCCGTTCACACTGTGGAACGCTACCTGATGAGCGATGACCAATAGCGAGGAGCTCGGTGGAATTTGTGGTTCAGATGTGTGTGGACAGAAATGTCACAACATACACGGCTAAACTGATGCTGCTTAAAGAAACATCTGGGATTGGTAGCATGTGCCTGTTTGTAACACACAGCAGTGTTTGCAGATGTAGGACTGTGTTTAGAGGATATAGGTGGATTTCAGTGAGGGTGTTTTGGATTATAAGTGCATTATAGTGCTATATTTTGGGTGTATGGAAGACGTTTTGGTGGACAATTTGGTAGGGTACAGGTGTGTTTCGGGTACAGGTGTGTTTGGGATACAGTGTGTTTGAGGAACAGATGAGTTTGGGGTACAGGTCTGTTTTGGGGTACAATTGTGTTTTGGGGTACAGGTGTGTTTGGGGTACAGGTGTGTTTGGGGAACAGGTGTGTTTGGGGAACAGATGAGTTTGAGGTACAGGTGTGTTTGGGGTACAGGTGTGTTTGGGATACAGTGTGTTTGGGGAACAGATGAGTTTGAGGTACAGGTGTGTTTGGGGTACAGGTGTGTTTGGGGAACAGGTGTGTTTGGGGTACAGGTGTGTTTGGGGTACAGTGTGTTTGGGGAACAGATGAGTTTGAGGTACAGGTGTGTTTGGGGTACAGGTGTGTTTGAGGTACAGGTGTGTTTGGGGTACAGGTGTGTTTTGGGGTACAGGTGTGTTTGGGGAACAGGTGTGTTTGGGATACAGTGTGTTTGGGGAACAGATGAGTTTGAGGTACAGGTGTGTTTGGGGTACAGGTGTGTTTGGGGAACAGGTGTGTTTTGGGGTACAGGTGTGTTTTGGGAACAGGTGTGTTTGAGGTACAGGTGTGTTTTGGGGATTAGATATTAATGGAGGCAGAAAATTGTTTCTGGAGTAAAGAGCCAAAAATTGGTGGAGAATGCTTTCTCTGTAACCATGGAAACTAATCCCTGTCCACAGCCATGGAGACACACAATAGGTCTCTGGGCAGCTGCAGCAGGGGGCTGTTTGTGTGAACTGGTGTGTGTGTGTGTGTGTGTGTGTGTGTGTGTGTGTGTGTGTGTGTGTGTGTGTGTGTGTGTGTGTGTGTGTGTGCGTGTGTGTGCGTGTGTGCGTGTGTGTGTGTGTCTACACTGGGGGAGCTTGTCTTTATTGTCAATGAGTACAGAGAAGGGATTGCTGGTATCAACAAGAAAAGAGCCCAACTGGGAACAATCTGTGTAATTTGTGCATGAGTGTACTGTGTGTGTGTGTGTGTGTGTGTGTGTGTTTGTGTGTGTCCAGCTCTAACACAGTTAATCCTCTCTACCACCTCACAACCATTTAACATGGAACTCACACACTTCACATTAATTCTAGCGGCTACACTCTCTACATTGTAAGTTTACATGTGTGTGCAGGCGTGCATGCATGTCTATGTGTGTGTGTGTGTGTGTGTGTGTGTGTGTGTGTGTGTGTGTGTGTGTTTGTGTGTGTGTGTGTGTGTCTGTGTGCCTCTCAATAAATGGCCTTACATCTAAACAGTGTAGGAAGGAGCAAAAATATCTTCCAATGAGGTATAACAAATGAATGTGACAACACCACCTGAAGTAATTATCTAGAACAAGAGGAAATAACTAACCATACAGAGTGCTTTATAAAATAATCTTATTATGATAAACAATAGTTATAATGGCTCAATAAAATGGCTCAATGAAAAAGACATGATGTATTATGAGACATATTATGAGACATTATGAGACATGAGGTATTATGAGACATGACGAAACATGAGACATTATGAGACATTATATCCCACAAGCCATAATGACCTCACTTAGGAATGTATGACAATCCAAAGAATGAGCAATCACCAAAGACACAGATTAAAGTCCTGAATGAAATTCAACCATTTTGGGTGTGAAACAACATCCTACCAGCATCTTTAGGATTATGAGAGTCTAGATCTACTGCAGCTGGGTCAGGGTTTG
>NC_135226.1:17422383-17434883 GCF_052324685.1 Brachyhypopomus gauderio
TGTACCTCCAGAACTGCTACACAACTCCAACAACACACTCACGTGTACCTCCAGAGCTGCTACACAACTCCAACAACACACTAACGTGTACCTCCAGAACTGCTACACAACTCCAACAACACACTCATGTGTACCTCCAGAACTGCTACACAACTCCAACAACACACTCACGTGTACCTCCAGAGCTGCTACACAATTCCAACACACTCACGTGTACCTCCAGAACTGCTACACAACTCCAACAACACACTCACGTGTACCTCCAGAACTGCTACACAACTCCAACAACACACTCACGTGTACCTTCAGAGCTGCTACACAATTCCAACACACTCACGTGTACCTCCAGAACTGCTACACAACTCCAACAACACACTCACGTGTACCTCCAGAGCTGCTACACAACTCCAACAACACACTCATGTGTACCTCCAGAACTGCTACACAACTCCAACAACACACTCACGTGTACCTCCAGAACTGCTACACAACTCCAACAACACACTCACATGTACCTCCAGAGCTACTACAAAACTCCAACAACACACTCATGTGTACCTCCAGAACTGCTATTCAACTCCAACAACACACTCACGTGTACCTCCAGAACTGCTACACAACTCCAACAACACACTCATGTGTACCTCCAGAACTGCTACACAACTCCAAAAACACACTCACGTGTACCTTCAGAGCTGCTACACAACTCCAACACACTCACGTGTACCTCCAGAACTGCTACACAACTCCAACAACACACTCACGTGTACCTCCAGAACTGCTACACAACTCCAACAACACACTCATGTGTACCTCCAGAACTGCTACACAACTCCAACAACACACTCACGTGTACCTCCAGAACTGC
This sequence comes from Brachyhypopomus gauderio, assembly GCF_052324685.1. Taxonomy (NCBI): domain Eukaryota; kingdom Metazoa; phylum Chordata; class Actinopteri; order Gymnotiformes; family Hypopomidae; genus Brachyhypopomus; species Brachyhypopomus gauderio. Next base: position 17,423,252 of record NC_135226.1, read on the forward strand.
TACACAACTCCAACAACACACTCACGTGTACCTTCAGAGCTGCTACACAATTCCAACAACACACTCACGTGTACCTCCAGAGCTGCTACACAACTCCAACAACACACTCATGTGTACCTCCAGAACTGCTACACAACTCTAACAACACACTCACGTGTACCTCCAGAACTGCTATACAACTCCAACAACACACTCACGTGTACCTCCAGAACTGCTACACAACTCCAACAACACACTCACGTATACCTCCAGAACTGCTAAACAACTCCAACAACACACTCACATGTACCTCCAGAACTGCTACACAACTCCAACAACACACTCACGTGTACCTCCAGAGCTGCTACACAACTCCAACAACACACTCACGTGTACCTCCAGAACTGCTACACAACTCCAACAACACACTCACATGTACCTACAGAGCTGCTACACAACTCCAACAACACACTCACGTGTACCTCCAGAACTGCTACACAACTCCAACAACACACTCACATGTACCTACAGAGCTGCTACACAACTCCAACAAATAACAACAAAAACCAAAACATAGCCACACCTCCAATTACTCTCAAATACCACCAGTGGCACAGTACACAATCATACATTCACCATGCAGACAACACACAGTCATGTGCCCCACAACCACAAACACACTAACAAAGTATCACAAAGCCTAAACAACAACGAACACCACACAAAACCAAACAACACGCTCAAAGAAAAAGTACAAACAACCACAGAACAAACATTCAAAATTTGTATGTGAACAACAACTATGCAATGTATTTAGAATAGAAGAAACACTATGTGTTTATATCTTTCATGAATAACAAAGACAACCACCCACACACACACACACACGTTCATATTTCCCACAGGAGTGTGTGTTTGGTCACTGTCTTTTCCCACTTGCTATGACATTGAGGATGCTCTCAAAAAAATCAACCACAAGCATCTCCTGATGTGGTCCAGATGGGGGACACACTGCAGGGCCCCACCAGTACTCCCCTCTGAGCCAAGCCCATCAGCCCTGAGCCAGGGGCCCTGAACTGGGAGCTGAGGGTCCTGAATCAGGCCCGGGGCCTCTGAGCTGGGGGCCCGCACACAGCATACACCCAAACAGACGTCGTCTCAAGTTGAGCTGGAAGGGTGGTCTTCATAAGGAGAAGGTCAAGTCTTAAGCACATCTATTAATAGCCACATGCACGCAGTGAAAACCAAGGCAGGCTGCTCAGTTTACTGAAACACTTTGATATCTTCCTGGTGTAAAATTGTACGCCAGGGAGAGCCATGCAGATCCACACACTCACACACACACACACACACACACACACACACACACACAAGTATAGCCACAGGCTGGCAGATGCTCATGCGGCATATACAAAGGAGCAAGCACCTCGACAAGCACACACACACACACACACACACACAAACACACACACACACACACACACTCACACACACACACACACACACACACACACACACACACACACACACACACACACACTCACACACACACATGTGCTCACACATACACATACACACACACACACACACATGCACACACACACACATACACACACACACACACAAACACACACCATTTTCCTCATGACTCTAAACATTAGTGTACTGTCTGTGTGTTGTGAATTTGGTGTGTATTGGGGGTGTGTGTCAGGTGTATGTCAGGCATGTTTTGGTGTGTGAGTTTGCCATGTCAGGGTTTGTTGGGTGTGTGTCAGGTATGTGTGTGTGTGTGTTGGATATGAGTCAGGATTTGTTGGGTGTGTGTCAGATGTGTGTGTGTTTGTTGCGTGTGTGTTCAGTGTGAAGCAGAAGTGTCAGGTTCATGTTGGAATAAATTGAAAAGTTGCAGCTGTTTTCTATAAAGGATCTTTAACAGTATTGTCAGATATGATATGAATTGTAACGTGTGTTGTATTGGTGTTTAATGTGTGTCTGTTCACTATAGACAGACTCTGGTTGGGCTAACTGCACTGTTAACATTAGCTCTTGGTTTTATTATCTGTATGTGTGAACTAAAACTCATACTGCATAAGATTGTGTAAAGAGGACAGCTGCTGGTGGTGGGTATGTAACTGTACCCACAATCCTCACCTCAGAAAAAACACTTCAACTTCACTGGGAGCACTGGGCCCTCAAGACCACCCCAGCCATAACACTGGCCCCACCCACACCACAATCATGGCCCCACCCCCAGCCATATCACTGCCCAACCCACACCACAATCCCAGCCCTAACCACAGCCTTAACACTGGCCCCACCCACACCACAATCATGGCCCCACCCCCAGCCCCTCCCACTTCGCAGCTGTTTCGTGCTGCAGGTTTCTGTGGTGTTGGGGTGGTACACAGCTTCAGCTTACAATAAAGTCAACATGCGAACAGCATTTGCACTAAATTCCACTCAAATCTCCTGTATTATACAAAAGTGTTCCTTGAGTATGCAACACTTAAACATTAAATTAAATATGAGAATTTTGTACTTAGAACAGCCGTCATTAAAGACAAGTTTGTATAGAAAATATCAAGAATTTGTTAAAGGGGGAGTTATAAAAAATAGGTTTTATAATCACTGATACATGTAAAGTAAAGCGTTTAGGATTATAATAGCCCTTTTCTTTTGCATGTGCACTAGCATAAGACTTCTCCAGCCAGCTGCTAGGGCGGGGCCACACTTGGGAAGACACACCCAGCATGAAGGCCACGCCCACCTGCTGGAACAACCTTCTCAGACCCTGCTGGGCTGCAATGTGTGTGTGCACGTAGGGTCAGAAGCACTCTGTCTCCCTGAAACACTCTGTCTCTCTGAAGCACTCTGTCTCCTTCAAGCACTCTGTCTCTCTGAAGCACTCTGTCTCCTTCAAGCACTGTCTCCCTAAAGCACTCTGTATCCCTGAAGCACTCTGTCTCATTCAAGCACTCTGTCTCTCTGAAGCACTCTGTCTCCTGCTTTATTTTGCCTACTGAGATAAGCATTCACATGCTTTGGCAATGCTATAAGTTATTGTTGGTCCACTGGTGAAGCCATTGGGGCCAGACTACAGTTGGTGTATGTTGGACCATGAATGTGTGTGTGTGTGTGTGTGTGTGAGAGAGAGAGAGAGAGAGAGAGAGAGAGAGAGAGAGAGAGAGAGAGAGGATGTGTATGTGGGTGGTAGCCTGGCCTTATAGCACTGTTTAATGTAAACACACAGAGAGGAGAACTGTGACAGAGTGATGGATGAGAGGGACCAGTGTGAAGACAGAGAAAAGGGAGGAAAGCAGGAGCAGATACGTGTGTGTGTGTGTGTGTGTGTGTCTGTGTGACTAGCAGGAATTTTTGGTGCAGACAGTCTAGTTTAGTTGGACTTAATGTGGGCCTAGGGCCTAACTCTGAAAGTTTGATCTCACTTCCTCTCTTTAAAAACAGAAATCAGATCCTTACACACACACACACACACACACACACACACTCACACACACACACACACACACACACATCCCTCCATCATGCAGTGAAAGACTGGCAGAAAGAAAGGAAGGATATTAGGTTCTTGGCCTGGGGCTACATTGGTAGGGATTGGCTGTTCGTGTGTTCTCTAAGTGCCATATAAAGGGGAGTTAAGGGGAATGAGAGGAAATACAGGGGAAAACTGGAATGAGTGTGGGTGAAAGCCCCTCAGACGCTCAGGGAACTGGACAACCAGACGACTAGCACGCACACCCTTTAAATGGAGATCTAGAGAGGTGGAGCGAGCCTTGTTGAATGTTTATGATCCTACAACGGAGTCATAAAACACGGTTTAACACTCATTACAGAGCAGACTGCACAAACTAACAAAGCGCTTACTGTTCTACGTCTCCTCCCCACACGTTCAGCTACAGTCGCCATGTAGTATTATCTGTAGTGTAACAGCGCCCCTTAGTGGTCAATAGTGCAGTACAAGTGCATGCTTAATTAAAGAAGAATATTATTGCTCATAAAAATTATCACTAAGAATATGATTAAACGAAAATGAAAATAAACATCAAACCAAACAAATATGAAACATAATGTGAATTATTGGACACTGTCGCAACAAAACTCCAGCATGAATTGAAACTTTTAAATTGTGCATTTTATTTGAATAATGTAACATGGAAGTAAAGAGTAGTCTGTCAGAAACCTCCAACCTGACCGGTCGTCACAGCCATGTGGAGATTTATAATTAGTCTAATTTTGTCTAAGTATAGTTCAGTCAAATGTCTGACATAATACTTAATGTATGTCAGAGCACTAAAGTTTGGTGGTTTCATAACTCAGAGTCCTGTCTAAATCTGAAGCTCTTAATCAGTTAGGATAAGTTGGGGTGGCTTGAAACTGGGAGAACTAAAAAGAGATAAGCACTGATTCAACTGAGGGTGCACACACACACACACACACACACACACACACACACACACACACACACACACACACACACACACACACACACACACACACACACACACAAAGTGAATGAGGATGCTCATTAGCACAGATCTCCACTCCAGATCTGTTTTGTGTGTGTGTGTATGTGTGTGTGTGTGTGTGTGTGTGTGTGTGTGTGTGTGTGTGTGTGTGTGTGTGTGTGTGTGTGTGTGTGTGTGTTTAACCCTTTATTTGTTGAAGTTGAAACATGGCTGATGAATCTCACTTCTGATGTTAAAATGCATAATCTTCTCTAGGCCCAGGGCTCTCTGGAATGTGTGTGTTTGAGAGAGAGCGAGAGAGAGAGAGAGAGAGAGAGAGAGGGGGAGAGCATGTGTGTGTGTGTGTGTGTGTGTGTGCGTCTGCTTGGCACAGTACTGCAGTTTAATTCCTGTGTCAAGACTGATGACTGGGGTCACCAGCTCTGCAGCTGCAGGGGCAAACACACTCACACATGCATACACACATATATCATCACTGCTCAGCATTTTCACATTAGTATGGATGGCTCATCTAGAGTCAAAAAGACCATTATACTGGGAATTACAGCCCCCGCTCCCATTACACACACACACACACACACATACACACACATGCACAGAGGGGGTGGGGGGTTAATGCAGTGTTGCAGCTGTTCTCTGGTTAGTGTGCCTCTGAGGTATTTTCCCACATAAAAAAATCACAAAAGGCTCCGTTAATACTGTTCTTTATCCCTTTATCCACATGTCCCCGAACCCTCAAGCTCACAGAAATCAAAACTTACAGATTCAGTTAGGTAGAATCTCATAGTTTTCACTGAAAACCAACAAACCAGTGTTTTTCAGTAGCTACATAGATAAACAGATAAGCTTAGTCCTGCTGGACCTTTGTTTCGGCCCTTTATAAAATTCCAAAACATTTATTATTATGAGTTTATTATAATAGTTTTCCTATCCAATACAGAAGCCACAGTTTCTAAAACTGTGTAGGGGAAAAAAACCCTCAAACCAAATCACACTTTTTCACATCGCAGATTTGTCTTAATGATTTAGGGATTTGCGACTTGGTTATGGATTTAGCCTACAGTCAGCATATCGTGTACATCGTTATACACACGCGAGCAGCAGATTTATAACACCCTTGTTTGTCATCGTACGTAATCGACCTCGCCAAGTGTATTCACTACCAGTTTTGAGTAACGCAAGTTGCGTAGTCACATTGACAACAGCGTAGGCTTCGCAGCTCGCGTAGCAAAATAATCTTACAGCCTCCAAGCTCGTCACCAAACATCAGCTACACACTTGTTGCAGGCAGCTGTAGGTAAAATGGATACATAGTCCAACACATATACACTTCATATCGTCTGAAAGAACACTCGGGAGTGTTTGGTGAGTCGGCGCAAATCGTGGTTTGGCTATCTAGTGAAGTAGCTTAGCCATGTTGCTAGCAGGGGACGGCTGTGGTGCGCTCGCGCTGTGATGCGCTCGCGCTGGTGCTAACCGGCTAGTTATGGGTGAGAGGCTAACCAGTTAGAGACCAGCGTTATCTAGTTATCAGGATGGTGTCTTGTTTAAACTAGCATAACTAGCAGGCTGCCTAAAGATTTTTGTCAAGTCATGAAACTATATTTGTGTGAAAATATAATTTCAAACATTTTAATAAATGACCAGAGTTTGTATAGGTCATTAAAACAAACAACCCCCCCCAACCCTTAAGCAAATAAACAAAACTGTATCAAGTCAACGTGCTAGTTGAATTGTGTGTGTGTGTGTGTGTGTGTGTTGTAGTGGGAGACCAGAGTGATGGCCCCTGTTTCCGAGGACCCTCGGAAGCTCTTCCTTCTCACAACTGCGGGGAACTACTTCAGCCTGAAGCCCCAGTCCTCTCCGTCCACACGCCCAGAGCTTAACAGCTTCCTGGACGACGCCAACGAGTTCCTGCTGGCTGCCAGCAGGCAGGGCAATGAACTGCGCTTCTCTAATAAGGTACTGTGGCCAGCTGGTGCAGGCTCCGTTTACAGGGTGGACCACAGGTAGAACATCATGGGTCTGGGCTTTACAGATATAGCACCGTCCCTTTACAGAAGAGTCAGATGTTACAAAGCAGTGCACAGCCACTTAGACTAACTGGCCAGTTGTCTACCAGGGACTGCTAGATCCAGTGGCTCAAGTGACCACAGACACGTTGATGTAAACCCTGCACTGACCATGTCCCCTCTTCATTGTGTGTGTGTGTGTGTGTGTATGTGTGTGTGTGTTTCTCCCTGCAGATGGACAGTGGCTGGGGGGAGGAGCGGGTGCTAGTGTTCTTTAAGCTTCGTCCGTGTGTGATTACAGAGGAGAATGTGAGCACCGAGCTGCTGGTCTCCTCCATGCTGGAATCTCCAGTCAGCACACTGTATCAGGCCCTGAGACAGGTGTTCAACCCAGCCCTCTTACAGGTACACACACACACACACACAAACACAAACACACACATACACACACACACACACACACTGTACCAGGCCCTGAGACAGGTGTTCAACCCAGCCCTCTTACAGGTACCCACACACACACAAACACAAACACACACACACACACACACACACACACACACACTGTACCAGGCCCTGAGACTGGTGTTCAACCCAGCCCTCTTACAGGTACACACACCCACACACACACACACACACACACACACACACACACACACACACACACACACACACACACACACACACACACACACTGTACCAGGCCCTGAGACTGGTGTTCAACCCAGCCCTCTTACAGGTACACACACACGCACGCACGCACGCACACACACACACACACACACACACACACACACACATACTGTACCAGGTCCTCAGACAGGTGTTCAGTCCAATTTCTCTTATAGGTATATATAAATAGATACTGTCACATTAATCCTCCTATAGCCTCAAAGAATATGTGTTTTGAGAGTGTAAAGGCCTTTATTTGTGTGTGTAGGATGAGAGATGGAGTAAAATGTTTGATCCACGGCTACAGTCCCTGCTCAGTGAGTTGGAGGTGGGTTTGGGTTCGGTACTTCGACACACACACCCGAAGGATTCTGGGAAGAAGAGTCTTTCTGAGGATGACGTTCTTGGTGAGTCCTCACGTTCATTTGGGGAGGTTTGATTTGCCTCTGCTGCTGTGTAGCTGGGACTGTGCAAACCAACACAGACTTGCTGCAGGCCCCACCATGAGTGTTAGAACTGTTTATATTGACCAACACAGATCTGCTGCAGACCCCACCATGAGTGTTAGGACTGTTTATACCGACCAACACAGACCTGCTGCAGACCTCACCATGAGTGTTAGGACGGTTTATACCAACCAACACAGACCTGCTGCAGACCTCACCATGAGTGTTAGGACGGTTTATACCAACCAACACAGACCTGCTGCAGACCTCACCATGAGTGTTAGGACGATTTATACAGACCAACACAGACCTGCTGCAGACCTCACCATGAGTGTTAGGACAATTTATACAGACCAACACAGACCTGCTGCAGACCTCACCATGAGTGTTAGGACGGTTTATACCAACCAACACAGACCTGCTGCAGACCTCACGATGCGTGTTAGGACGGTTTATACAGACCAACACAGACCTGCTGCAGACCTCACCATGAGTGTTAGGACAATTTATACAGACCAACACAGACCTGCTGCAGACCTCACCATGAGTGTTAGGACGGTTTATACCAACCAACACAGACCTGCTGCAGACCTCACGATGCGTGTTAGGACGGTTTATACAGACCAACACAGACCTGCTGCAGACCTCACCATGAGTGTTAGGACGGTTTATACCAACCAACACAGACCTGCTGCAGACCTCACGATGCGTGTTAGGACGGTTTATACAGACCAACACAGACCTGCTGCAGACCTCACCATGAGTGTTAGGACGGTTTATACCAACCAACACAGATCTGCTGCAGACCTCACCATGAGTGTTAGGACGGTTTATACCAACCAACACAGACCTGCTGCAGACCTCACGATGCGTGTTAGGACGGTTTATACCAACCAACACAGACCTGCTGCAGACCTCACCATGAGTGTTAGGACTGTTTATATTGACCAACACAGACCTGCTGCAGACCTCACCATGAGTGTTAGGACGGTTTATACCAACCAACACAGACCTGCTGCAGACCTCACGATGCGTGTTAGGATTGAGTGTTAGAGCTGCAGCTCCTGTCTTGCACTCCTGAGGCCTTGATAACTCTTGAGAACCCCTGGCTCTCTGTGTTTGGAATACTTTGAAAACTGTCCATCTTAAATGTTCTTGGCATCTGTGGTGGTTACACATTCCAGAAAGAAACAATTATTTAAATGCAACTCTGTGGATTTTAGCTGCTGTAATCCTAAATGCATATTGAAGTGCCAGAAGGAGTCACGGTTTGGCACGGATTCACATGTGCAGTTAGCACTTCTGTGTTATTGTCTGTGTGTGTGTGCACATGCAGGTATAGTGACACCATGTGATGAGTTCCAGTACTGGACAGAACTGGCTGGTCTGAGAGAGAAGAGCAGTGAGAGAGAGAGAGCAGTACACTTCTCTGAGCTGTTCAGCCCCATTGAGAAGGTACACACACACACACACACACACACACACACACACACACACACACACACACACACTGTGTGTGTGTGTGAATATATATATATACACATGGACATTTACCAGAATATATAGTCCCACTCATGTAACATAAGATTTCATGCATGCAGGAATTATGACGTGCACACATCTGCAGACCCACATCCTTGTGCATATTTGCGTGTGTGTGTGTGTGTGTTTGCTTGCACCGGTGGTTCAGGTCTACAGCGGTCTCGAGAGTGTGTGTCTAGTGGAGGCACTGGACCTGGTGGAAAGCACGCGAGACGTGCTCGACGATGTGTGGAGACAGACCGAACACGCACCTTACCGTGACACACGCATGCGCAGACTCATGGACGTCATAGGTACATGTGTGTGTGTGTGTCAGTGTGTGTCGCCATTTATAACCGTGTAACCGTGGGACTTGTTTGTGACTGTGTGTGACTCTGTACGTGTGTGAATGTAACCCTTTTATTCGCCTCTGGGCAGTCTGTTTACGAGTGTGGGTGTTGGTGTTGACATGTATTATAATTTGTGTCTGTGTGTCTCTAACAGTTTGTGGGTGTGTTGGGTGTGTGTTGGGTGTGTGTTGGCGCGCGTGTGCACCTTGGTGTTTGTGTAGGTTCGTCTCTGGGCCGGTTCGTTCAGAAGAAGCTGGGTGCACTGCAGCTGTGGGAGGAGCCATACTTCAGCGTCAGAGAGAGCCTTAGAGGGGGCGTGGCCGTATGTGAGCAGTGGGTGGCGGCTTGCGAGCACCTGACCGGCCAACTGTGGAAACGCTACTCACCTCACCCGTGGACGGGGGAGAAACACTGTCCACACGGCCTGCCGAAGCTCATCCAGCGATTAGAGGAGGTGGGACAGAATATATCAGTCAGACGTCCATATTGTCACATCTTGTAGCATCTCGGTGTGTGTGTGTGTTACAGAAAAATATACATGTTGCATCTTTCAGTTGGATTATACGCTGTGTGTGTGTGTGAGCTTTGGACTACACTGTCGTTTTTGACGTATTGGCTTTTGCAGTAGTGGAATCACAGGATACTGTATTATGAAAGTAAACATCAGCCTCTCATAAAACGCTGCTTTCTGTTGTGTGCGGTGAACCTCCTGACTAATGTCACATATTCTCCATGAGTGGTTGTGCGTGTTTCGGTGGCTCATGACATTCACATGATCCAGCCAGTTTAAGTTCGCCCTCTTGATCCGTCTCGGTGAAAGAACCCAAAACTGCCTGCATGCTTTTGCCATTCGTCATGCTTTAATATGATTTATATCAGCGTGGCCCCATATAACCGCATGTAAGAGAAGGTTCAACTGCACTAGACTGGATAATTCAGTTAATGAGTGTGGCATATATAGTAATGAGTTGTTTTGGGGTGTGTGTGTGTGTGTGTGTGTGGTTAGGTGCTACAGGTCCGAACGGTTCAGGAGAAGCTGCAGCGTTTGCTGTCGACAGGCCAGCAGCAACCTTCGACGCTCGGAGTGTTTGGGCCTTTTGCCGGACTCAGCCCCATTCTCTACAATCCTTACACTGAGGTACACGTACACACGCGGTATGTGGCGCTGGGGAGAACCCAGCATGGCAGCACAAACACAGTCCAGTGGTCTACAGCAGTAGGGCTCGTGAACTGAGGTGAGGTGTGAAACGTGTCTGCCTGTGCTGTAAGAGGCTCACGCAGAGATGACCACGTTTGCTGAGCGTCTGAGTAAAATATCCACACAGCTGGTTATCATAAATGCTAACATAGTTACTCTTTTGGAGTCTCTAAAACTAAAAAACGGCACCCGTCGTACTAAAAACTGTACTCACCATAAACAAATAAGTGTAGACTGGAAACCATCAAGTAATTTATTTATTTTCGTAACAGAAACCTGGTTTGGTAATGACTATAATGTTGCCCTTAATGAAGCAAGTCCGCCCACCCCCTTCTGCAGTTTTTAAGTGTCCCTAAACTTAAAAATCAGGTATACTCATCTATTTCACACTACATTAAACTGTATGCAAAACCCTTTTGGGGGAAATCTCCACATTAGAGTAACGCACATTTTATTTCAGGAGGTTTTATTTATTTCAGCTCTAATGTTGGTTATGCATGACTCTCCCCAACAACATCCAGGTTTTCTTATAACGTTTAATGAGCTCCTGTCCAGGGCGTTAAGGAATTGTGACTATTTCCTGCTTGCCGGTGTAGTACTCACGCTGTGTGGCGTTCTCCCAGTGGCCGACAGTGTACAGCATAAAGGCTTTAATATCACCTCTACGAACCTGTGATGGACACCGTCATTCAGGCTGGTGACCTGGGTGCTCTGATGGTGTGCTGGGCAGATGGTCTGGTGGTCAGAGGACACGTTTGTTGCCTGGAAGACCTGAGTTCAAGACCAGTGGTTGCTAACGTTGGCTTTTTGTATAGAAATGATGGTCTCTGTCACATTGTGACATTTTTTTATTCTGGTTCATCAGAGCACTTCACCTGTAGCTTGCAGAAAGTGTTTGCAGGGAGAATTTTGATATGCTAAAGAAAGAGGGAGCACATTTCACACATTTCTCAGTCCTCTGCACTGG
>NC_135226.1:17439883-17452383 GCF_052324685.1 Brachyhypopomus gauderio
CCCCAACCAGTTCAGGGGCGTGAGTGAACCGGGGGAGGAGCCTATCTTCAGCGCCATGATCGAGCACAACGCCCGCGACTTCCTCCCCGTCTACGGCAAAGCCGAGCAGCTCTTCGAAAGGCTGCTCCGCGTACAGGACACGTTCCGGGTGAGCGGAGGGGACGGGGAACTGCACTGATAAACTGATAATAATAAAGAGCGTGTTTAAAAGGACAAGTAATTACAGAGAGCTTACGAGGACTTCTCTGAACTTCACACCGTCATTCTACTCCACTTCCTCTTCTCCACCCTCCACTTCCTGTGTTCTCTCAGTGTTTCTGGGGACGCTCCTGTCTGAAGCTCCCCACCATGTTTCGTGATGACGTTTGGCAGCTCGGCCCTGTTGCTAGATTTTTGTTCAGTATCGCAGTTGCCCATAAGAATAACTTGCACGTCGTAGCTCCTGACAGAGGGCACACAGCAACACAACTAATGCACTAGACATTTGTCTGCATACAGCCGTATTTAGCAGTAGACAGTCAAGTGGTGGTGTTCTTATTTATACACATTCATGAGATCAACATTTTAACTGATAAATATAGGAAGTATTGCACTTTAAGTTTTAGGTTAGGTTATAGGTTAGGTTGTGCCGTGGAGTGGGAGTGTCCCCAGTCTGTGCTCTGACCTGCAGAAGTTCCCCTGTGTGGGGCATTCATCTGTCAGTGCTACACAGGGAGGGGTTAGTGCTGCTGGGGAGAACAGACGGGCAGTCCCTCCTGTTCATGCTTAAATGGCTACGTTTCACTTGCGTGGCTGTGAGTCCCAAGTGTGTGAATCTGTGTGCGGTGCAGTCCCGTGTGTGTGTGTGTGTGTGTGTGAGTAGACACATAGATGTGTGTGTGTATGTGTGTGTGTGTGTGTGTGTGTGTGTGTGAGTAGACACATAGATGTGTGTGTGTATGTGTGTGTGTGTGTGTGTGTGTGTGTGTGTGTGTGTGTGTGTGTGAGTAGACACATAGATGTGTGTGTGTGTGTGTGTGTGTGTGTGTGTGTGTGTGTGTGTGTGTGTGTGTGAGTAGACACATAGATGTGTGTGTGTGTGTGTGTGTGTGAGGCCTTTCAGTTCTCCTTTGGTCCTTCAACTCTACTGTGGTTCTCAGTTTCTGTGTTCAGGTTGAATGTACCACGGTCTGTCTTTCTGTATTTAGTCTCAAATTTCTACCTCCAAATTTTCACATATTTCGCTTCTCTATCTGCTCGACTGAGAGCTCAAACCACATCAGTCATTGGTGTAGCAGTGTTGCATGCTTCATCAGGGCTTCATCCATGGTTCCTTAATTCAGTTAATGGTCTTTGCAGACCTTCCTTACTCTTGATCTGTGCAGTGGGGCGGAGCAGACTGCTTAAGGGGCGGGGTATGCTAATGAGACTGCCCGTCTATGTCTACTGTGGCTGTGTGAGAAGGGGCGGAGCATTCTAATGAGACTGTGCTGTGGGAGTCTGTGTTGTGAGAGTCTGCTGTGTTGTGAGAGTCTGCTGTGCTGTGAGAGTCTGCTGTGTTGTGGGGGTCTGTGCTGTGAGAGTCTGTGCTGTGGGGGTCTGTGCTGTGGGATTATATGTTGTGAAAGTCTGCTGTGATGTGGGGTTCTGTGCTGTGAGAGTCTGTGTTGTGAGAGTCTGCTGTACTGTGAGTGTCTGTGCTGTGGGGGTCTGTGCTGTGAGAGTCTGTTGTGTTGTGGGGGTCTGTGCTGTGGGGGTCTGTGCTGTGGGATTCTGTGTTGTAAAAGTCTGCTGTGTTGTGGGGGTCTGTGCTGTGAGCGTCTGTGCTGTGGGGGTCTGTGCTGTGAGCGTCTGTGCTGTGGGGGTCTGTGCTGTGGGATTCTGTGTTGTGAAAGTGCTGTGATGTGGGGGTCTGCTGTGAGAGTCTGTGTTGTGAGAACCTGTGTTGTGAGAGTCTGCTGTGATGTGGGGGTCTGTGCTGTGAGTCTGTGTTGTGAGAGTCTGCTGTGTTGTGGGGGTCTGTGCTGTGAGTCTGTGCTGCGGGGGTCTGTGCTGTGAGTCTGTGATGTGGGGGACTGTGCTGTGAGTCTGTGATGTGGGGGACTGTGCTGTGAGTCTGTGATGTGGGGGACTGTGCTGTGAGTCTGATGTGGGGGACTGTGCTGTGAGTCTGTGCTGCAGGGGTCTGTGCTGTGAGTCTGTGATGTGGGGGACTGTGCTGTGAGTCTGTGATGTGGGGGACTGTGCTGTGAGTCTGTGATGTGGGGGACTGTGCTGTGAGTCTGATGTGGGGGACTGTGCTGTGAGTCTGTGATGTGGGGGACTGTGCTGTGAGTCTGTGATGTGGGGGACTGTGCTGTGAGTCTGTGATGTGGGGGACTGTGCTGTGAGTCTGTGATGTGGGGGACTGTGCTGTGAGTCTGTGATGTGGGGGACTGTGCTGTGAGTCTGTGATGTGGGGGACTGTGCTGTGAGTCTGATGTGGGGGACTGTGCTGTGAGTCTGTGATGTGGGGGACTGTGCTGTGAGTCTGTGATGTGGGGGACTGTGCTGTGAGTCTGTGATGTGGGGGACTGTGCTGTGAGTCTGTGCTGCGGGGGTCTGTGCTGTGAGTCTGTGATGTGGGGGACTGTGCTGTGAGTCTGATGTGGGGGACTGTGCTGTGAGTCTGTGATGTGGGGGACTGTGCTGTGAGTCTGTGATGTGGGGGTCTGTGCTGTGGGATCGTCCTCTGCTGCTGATTAGACACTAGAGCTTGATTGAGGGGATTGAAAACATCATTCAGACAGTGTGACTTTGGTACCATGGCCCAGATAAATGTCTCAGGGGACGTCAGGTGTAATTACAATAAGTAAAGGTCAGTGTTAATGAGTCTAATTAAGTGTGTATGTGCGTATATACAGGAGTGGGTGGTGCTGGGGCAGGTGGATATGGAAGCTCTGGTAGAAACACACCTGCACAATGTACAAGACTGGGAGAGAAACTTCAAAGCCCTCAAAGCAAAGGGCAAAGAGTCTGAACGCCTACCCAGGTGAGCCACGCACACGCCATGCACACGCCACCTGCACGCCGCCCGCTCACCACACACACGCCACGCACACGCCACACGCACGCCACGCACATGCACAAGCACAAACGCAATTTTTGGTGATGTGATCTTTCTTTGAGTGATTGTGTGTGTGTGTGTGTGTGTGTGTGTGTGTGTGTGTGTGTGTGTTTGTACATGCCTGCAGCATGGAGAAAGTGGACTGTGTGACGGTGAACTGTGAGCCCGTGAGGGCTGTTATTGATGATCTAATCCAGAAGCTCTTTGACACTCTTCTGCTGTCTCTGCGAAAATCCATCCAGGGTGAGAAACAAAGAACAGCTCAAACACTGCATTAAACACTGGAAACACTCACATCACTTAACTCAAACACTGCATGAAACACTGTGTTAAACACTAGAAACACTCACATCACTTAACTCAAACACTGCATGAAACACTGTGTTAAACACTAGAAACACTCACATCACTTAACTCAAACACTGCATTAAACACTGTGTTAAACACTGGAAATGCTCACATCACTTAACTTAAACACTGCATTAAACACTGTGTTAAACACTGGAAACACTCACATCACTTAACTCAAACACTGCATTAAACACTGTGTTAAACACTGGAAACACTCACATCACTTAACTCAAACACTGCATTAAACACTGTGTTAAACACTGGAAACACTCACATCACTTAACTCAAACACTGTACACACACACACACACACACACACACACACACACACTGCTCAACTCTTAGCTCTTTCATTGAAGAAACCATTTCAAGCAATGAAGAAATGAAACACTCATTCTGCAGGAAGTCAGCGATGAACATTTCACTTATAGGAGACGGTGGTGCCATCTGCTGGACACGTTTGCCGTTGCGCATAGAGCATCAGATACGAACCAGGCTGGGAATGTGTGTCTTTATCTTCAGGTCACATCCAGGCCATAGAGTCCTTCGTCAGTGGCGCCCTGGAGATGTTGTCCATCCGACCAGAAAGTATAGAAGAGATCGGCGAAGCCAACGTGCGCCACAGTCAGCTACAGGCTCAGAAACCTGAGGTACACAAAACAAACTACTGAAGTGTGTGTTTGTACGGATGCTTCCGGTTAAATCACAAGACGACTTCATTACTCACATTAGGTGCACGTTTCTTTTTCAATGCTATTTAATCTAACTGATCTGATGCTGTGGTTCCAAACATGACTACAGCTGTGTAATGATGTGTGTGGTGTTAGTGCGGTAACGTGTCCACTGTCGGGTGTGTAATGATGTGTGTAGTGTTAGTGCGGTAACGTGTCCACTGTCGGGTGTGTAATGATGTGTGTAGTGTTAGTGCGGTAACGTGTCCACTGTCGGGTGTGTAATGATGTGTGTGGTGTTAGTGCGGTAACGTGTCCACTGTCGGGTGTGTAATGATGTGTGTAGTGTTAGTGCGGTAACGTGTCCACTGTCGGGTGTGTAATGATGTGTGTGGTGTTAGTGCGGTAACGTGTCCACTGTCGGGTGTGTAATGATGTGTGTGGTGTTAGTGCGGTAACGTGTCCACTGTCGGGTGTGTAATGATGTGTGTGGTGTTAGTGCGGTAACGTGTCCACTGTCGGGTGTGTAATGATGTGTGTAGTGTTAGTGCGGTAACGTGTCCACTGTCGGGTGTGTAATGATGTGTGTAGTGTTAGTGCGGTAACGTGTCCACTGTCGGGTGTGTAATGATGTGTGTAGTGTTAGTGCGGTAACGTGTCCACTGTCGGGTATGTAATGATGTGTGTAGTGTTAGTGCGGTAACGTGTCCACTGTCGGGTGTGTAATGATGTGTGTAGTGTTAGTGCGGTAACGTGTCCACTGTCGGGTGTGTAATGATGTGTGTAGTGTTAGTGCGGTAACGTGTCCACTGTCGGGTGTGTAATGATGTGTGTAGTGTTAGTGCGGTAACGTGTCCACTGTCGGGTGTGTAATGATGTGTGTAGTGTTAGTGCGGTAACGTGTCCACTGTCGGGTGTGTAATGATGTGTGTAGTGTTAGTGCGGTAACGTGTCCACTGTCGGGTGTGTAATGATGTGTGTAGTGTTAGTGCGGTAACGTGTCCACTGTCGGGTGTGTAATGATGTGTGTAGTGTTAGTGCGGTAACGTGTCCACTGTCGGGTGTGTAATGATGTGTGTAGTGTTAGTGCGGGTAACGTGTCCACTGTCGGGTGTGTAATGATGTGTGTGGTGTTAGTGCGGTAACGTGTCCACTGTCGGGTGTGTAATGATGTGTGTAGTGTTAGTGCGGTAACGTGTCCACTGTCGGGTGTGTAATGATGTGTGTGGTGTTAGTGCGGTAACGTGTCCACTGTCGGGTGTGTAATGATGTGTATAGTGTTAGTGCGGTAACGTGTCCACTGTCGGGTGTGTAATGATGTGTGTAGTGTTAGTGCGGTAACGTGTCCACTGTCGGGTGTGTAATGATGTGTGTGGTGTTAGTGCGGTAACGTGTCCACTGTCGGGTGTGTAATGATGTGTGTGGTGTTAGTGCGGTAACGTGTCCACTGTCGGGTGTGTAATGATGTGTGTAGTGTTAGTGCGGTAACGTGTCCACTGTCGGGTGTGTAATGATGTGTGTAGTGTTAGTGCGGTAACGTGTCCACTGTCGGGTGTGTAATGATGTGTGTAGTGTTAGTGCGGTAACGTGTCCACTGTCGGGTGTGTAATGATGTGTGTAGTGTTAGTGCGGTAACGTGTCCACTGTCGGGTGTGTAATGATGTGTGTAGTGTTAGTGCGGTAACGTGTCCACTGTCGGGTGTGTAATGATGTGTGTAGTGTTAGTGCGGTAACGTGTCCACTGTCGGGTGTGTAATGATGTGTGTAGTGTTAGTGCGGTAACGTGTCCACTGTCGGGTGTGTAATGATGTGTGTAGTGTTAGTGCGGTAACGTGTCCACTGTCGGGTGTGTAATGATGTGTGTAGTGTTAGTGCGGTAACGTGTCCACTGTCGGGTGTGTAATGATGTGTGTGGTGTTAGTGCGGTAACGTGTCCACTGTCGGGTGTGTAATGATGTGTATAGTGTTAGTGCGGTAACGTGTCCACTGTCGGGTGTGTAATGATGTGTGTAGTGTTAGTGCGGTAACGTGTCCACTGTCGGGTGTGTAATGATGTGTGTGGTGTTAGTGCGGTAACGTGTCCACTGTCGGGTGTGTAATGATGTGTGTAGTGTTAGTGCGGTAACGTGTCCACTGTCGGGTGTGTAATGATGTGTGTAGTGTTAGTGCGGTAACGTGTCCACTGTCGGGTGTGTAATGATGTGTGTAGTGTTAGTGCGGTAACGTGTCCACTGTCGGGTGTGTAATGATGTGTGTAGTGTTAGTGCGGTAACGTGTCCACTGTCGGGTGTGTAATGATGTGTGTAGTGTTAGTGCGGTAACGTGTCCACTGTCGGGTGTGTAATGATGTGTGTAGTGTTAGTGCGGTAACGTATCCACTGTCAGGTGTGTAATGATGTGTGTAGTGTTAGTGCGGTAACGTGTCCACTGTCGGGTGTGTAATGATGTGTGTAGTGTTAGTGCGGTAACGTGTCCACTGTCGGGTGTGTAATGATGTGTGTAGTGTTAGTGCGGTAACGTGTCCACTGTCGGGTGTGTAATGATGTGTGTAGTGTTAGTGCGGTAACGTGTCCACTGTCGGGTGTGTAATGATGTGTGTGGTGTTAGTGCGGTAACGTGTCCACTGTCGGGTGTGTAATGATGTGTGTAGTGTTAGTGCGGTAACGTGTCCACTGTCGGGTGTGTAATGATGTGTGTGGTGTTAGTGCGGTAACGTGTCCACTGTCGGGTGTGTAATGATGTGTATAGTGTTAGTGCGGTAACGTGTCCACTGTCGGGTGTGTAATGATGTGTGTAGTGTTAGTGCGGTAACGTGTCCACTGTCGGGTGTGTAATGATGTGTGTGGTGTTAGTGCGGTAACGTGTCCACTGTCGGGTGTGTAATGATGTGTGTGGTGTTAGTGCGGTAACGTGTCCACTGTCGGGTGTGTAATGATGTGTGTAGTGTTAGTGCGGTAACGTGTCCACTGTCGGGTGTGTAATGATGTGTGTAGTGTTAGTGCGGTAACGTGTCCACTGTCGGGTGTGTAATGATGTGTGTGGTGTTAGTGCGGTAACGTGTCCACTGTCGGGTGTGTAATGATGTGTGTGGTGTTAGTGCGGTAACGTGTCCACTGTCGGGTGTGTAATGATGTGTGTAGTGTTAGTGCGGTAACGTGTCCACTGTCGGGTGTGTAATGATGTGTGTAGTGTTAGTGCGGTAACGTGTCCACTGTCGGGTGTGTAATGATGTGTGTGGTGTTAGTGCGGTAACGTGTCCACTGTCGGGTGTGTAATGATGTGTGTAGTGTTAGTGCGGTAACGTGTCCACTGTCGGGTGTGTAATGATGTGTGTAGTGTTAGTGCGGTAACGTGTCCACTGTCGGGTGTGTAATGATGTGTGTAGTGTTAGTGCGGTAACGTGTCCACTGTCGGGTGTGTAATGATGTGTGTAGTGTTAGTGCGGTAACGTGTCCACTGTCGGGTGTGTAATGATGTGTGTAGTGTTAGTGCGGTAACGTGTCCACTGTCGGGTGTGTAATGATGTGTGTAGTGTTAGTGCGGTAACGTGTCCACTGTCGGGTGTGTAATGATGTGTGTAGTGTTAGTGCGGTAACGTGTCCACTGTCGGGTGTGTAATGATGTGTGTAGTGTTAGTGCGGTAACGTGTCCACTGTCGGGTGTGTAATGATGTGTGTAGTGTTAGTGCGGTAACGTGTCCACTGTCGGGTGTGTAATGATGTGTGTGGTGTTAGTGCGGTAACGTGTCCACTGTCGGGTGTGTAATGATGTGTGTGGTGTTAGTGCGGTAACGTGTCCACTGTCGGGTGTGTAATGATGTGTGTAGTGTTAGTGCGGTAACGTGTCCACTGTCGGGTGTGTAATGATGTGTGTGGTGTTAGTGCGGTAACGTGTCCACTGTCGGGTGTGTAATGATGTGTGTAGTGTTAGTGCGGTAACGTGTCCACTGTCGGGTGTGTAATGATGTGTGTAGTGTTAGTGCGGTAACGTGTCCACTGTCGGGTGTGTAATGATGTGTGTAGTGTTAGTGCGGTAACGTGTCCACTGTCGGGTGTGTAATGATGTGTGTAGTGTTAGTGCGGTAACGTGTCCACTGTCGGGTGTGTAATGATGTGTGTGGTGTTAGTGCGGTAACGTGTCCACTGTCGGGTGTGTAATGATGTGTGTAGTGTTAGTGCGGTAACGTGTCCACTGTCGGGTGTGTAATGATGTGTGTAGTGTTAGTGCGGTAACGTGTCCACTGTTGGGTGTGTAATGATGTGTGTAGTGTTAGTGCGGTAACGTGTCCACTGTCGGGTGTGTAATGATGTGTGTAGTGTTAGTGCGGTAACGTGTCCACTGTCGGGTGTGTAATGATGTGTGTGGTGTTAAGCGGTAACGTGTCCACTGTCGGGTGTGTAATGATGTGTGTAGTGTTAGTGCGGTAACGTGTCCACTGTCGGGTGTGTAATGATGTGTGTAGTGTTAGTGCGGTAACGTGTCCACTGTCGGGTGTGTAATGATGTGTGTGGTGTTAGTGCGGTAACGTGTCCACTGTCGGGTGTGTAATGATGTGTGTGGTGTTAGTGCGGTAACGTGTCCACTGTCGGGTGTGTAATGATGTGTGTGGTGTTAGTGCGGTAACGTGTCCACTGTCGGGTGTGTAATGATGTGTGTGGTGTTAGTGCGGTAACGTGTCCACTGTCGGGTGTGTAATGATGTGTGTAGTGTTAGTGCGGTAACGTGTCCACTGTCGGGTGTGTAATGATGTGTGTGGTGTTAGTGCGGTAACGTGTCCACTGTCGGGTGTGTAATGATGTGTGTAGTGTTAGTGCGGTAACGTGTCCACTGTCGGGTGTGTAATGATGTGTGTGGTGTTAGTGCGGTAACGTGTCCACTGTCGGGTGTGTAATGATGTGTGTGGTGTTAGTGCGGTAACGTGTCCACTGTCGGGTGTGTAATGATGTGTGTAGTGTTAGTGCGGTAACGTGTCCACTGTGGGGTGTGTAATGATGTGTGTAGTGTTAGTGCGGTAACGTGTCCACTGTGGGGTGTGTTGCTCTGCGTTGTTGTGTCCAGGTGCTTCCTCAGTTCCAGCAGGCGGAGGAGAAGAACCGGTTGTTGCGCTCGGTAGCTGGAGGTGGTGTGGACTCCATCAGCTCCCTCAAAGCCAAATGGGACAAGTTTGAACTCATAATGGAGAGCCACCAGCTCATGATCAGAGACCAGGTACACACACACACACACACACACGCATGAACAGATGTGTAAGTTCGGTTTCAAAATTCTAGTCCTGCCATGTTTTCTAGCAGTTTTATCTCTGATTCATTATTATTTCAGGTTTGGGCTATTGGTCAGATTTAGGAGGTCGGGTCTTGGAGTTTTGTCCATGAGTTTTCGCAGGACGTATGGATCTTCTCCCCTGCTGACGTTGCTCCTCCCCCTCCCCAGGTGGAGGTGATGAAGGGGACCGTGGCCTCCAGAGTGCAGATGTACCTGCAGACGCTGCAGACGTTCAGCGCTCGCTGGGAGCAGCTCAGACCCAGCCATGACATCATTGAGTCAGGTGACCACGAGGCCCTGCGGCGGGCCGTGGAGAGTGTGCGGGAGAGGAGAGCAGAGTTCGAGGAGCTCGAGACCACGCGCAGAAAGCTCACGTAAGCGCGCACACACACACACACACACTATCACAGAGATGAAAAAGCTGTGTATGTGGGTCTACAGCGATTGTATGTGGATATGTTGAGAGGGAGTGTGTGTCAGTGGATGTGTATTTTTTGTGCATGGGTTCTATTTGTGTGTTTGTGTGTGTGTGTGTGTGTGTGTGTGATTTATAGGGAGGACTGCGAGCACTTTGAGCTGGATGTTCCCGACTCGTCTCTGGCGTATAACACACTGCAGGATCTGCAGAAGTGTTCGGACATGTGGGCCCTTTATGAGCAGTTTCAGCAGGGCCTGGAGCAGAGCGGCCAGCAGGACTGGATTACGTTCAGGTCAGCACACACACACACACACACACACACACACACACACACACACACACACACACACACACACACACACACACACACACACAAATACACACACACACTGAGTGTGATGACAGTGGAAGAAACAGGGTAGCAGAGGTGGAAAGAGTACTGAAAAATTGTATTTGAGTAAAAGTATCATTACTTTGCCTAAAATCTACTCAGAGTAAAAGTAAAATTACCCATCTCAAAATTTACTCGAGTAAAAGTACAAAATTACTTCATTTAAAATGTAATTTGAGTAAAAGTTACTTAGTTACTTTCAGTTATTTAATGCATGGATGAATCATGAACCAAATTCAGCACAAGTTGTTTTAATCAATTTCAAGTGTATTTAAGTGCACATCCACACTTGCAAAAAGATCAGCTGGGCTCAGGAACATACTTCCTCACAGCACAAGGACAGTCACAACCTGTACCATAAAGTGCAAACAATTTTCAGTCCTATTGTCCAACGGATATCACTATGATAAGAATAAAGAAATTTTAATGACAAATTATTCAAAAAACAAAATGCACACAAATTTAAGTGCCCACAAGATGCCACAAATCAAACTAAAATGCAACAGGATTCCACTACTCACAATAAAATGCCCACAGGATCCCACATCAAAAATTAAAAAATGCTCATAGGATCCCACAATTTAAAAGTAAGTGCTCACAGGATCCAACTATTCAAAATACAGTGCCCACCGGATCCCACTATTCACAATAAAATGCCCACAGGTTGCCACAACTCAAAATAAAATATAAAATGACCACAGGATCCCACATCTCAAAATAAAACAAAATGCGCACAGGATTCCACTATTTAAAACGCTCACAGGATCCAACTATTCAAAATACAGCTCCCACAGGATTCCACTTTTCACAATAAAATGTCCACAGGATCCTACAGAACCTGATAGATAGATTTAAAGATAGAACAATCTCATCCTTTTGGAAAAAAAGTGCACCAGATTACGACCTGATTGTGAGACAATGGAAAGGGCGCGCGCAAGGCAAGGCCACGCAATTGGCCTTCAGTTCTGGGATTCTGGGAAGTTTTCATTTCTGCCCGCATTTAATTTTTCACCATCAATATTTTTTTACTCAGTAATGTGAGGGCATTCAAATGTAGTGAAGTAAAACTACTTGGGTCAAAATGTACTCAAGTAAAAGTAAAAATTACATATTTCAAAAACTACTCAGAAAATTACAAATTACTCATAAAAAGTACTCAATTACAGTAATGTGAGTAAATGTAATTAGTTACTTTCCACCCCTGCAGGGTAGTGATGACTACAGTGTGGTGATGACATTGCTGTGGTCATAACAGTAATTACATGGTGATGGGCTATAATTATAGGGTGCAAAACTCTTCCTTTGTTTTCCTTGCCCTTAACAGTTTTTAAAAACCTACAAACCTATTAAAAAGTTCTTCTGTAAAACCTTTTATGGCTTAAATCTTGATGAAAAGGAGAACGTGTCCGTGTTGCAGGTACTGATGTGTTCATTGTGCGCTGTTTCTTGTACTTCTTGTGCTATCGTGTGGAAATTCCTCATCAGAGGAAGAATAGCTGGTTTTCTTTGGCAGTAGGATCTTAAGATAGTGTTTAGTCTTAATTTTAGTTCGTTTTTGTACCTTTATGGATTAAGAGGATTAAGAAGTCAAGTTAATCTTTCAGGCGTGCTGATCCATTACTGTGATGAGAAAAGTCATTTTTGAGCAGAACTCAGCTAGAGGTTTGAGAGAGAGCTCTCCTTCACAATGCGTGTGTGTGCGATTGTGCTTCTCCTCAGGAGCAAGACGTACGAGTTTGAGGAGTTTCTCTTTGCGTGGCATGACCGCCTGCGGAAAGTGGAGGAGCCCACTACTATGACTGTGATGCTGCAGGCGGAAGTGGACAAGTTCAAGGTGGAGGTTCCTCCGAGACGCTTGTGCCTTTGGGGTGTTGGCCGCTGTGTTGGGGCTGGAGCCAGAGCAGAAGAAAGGGCAGCAGATGGCTGGAAGTAGACAGAGTTCACGCTAGAGCTAAAGTATATGGTTACTTTATAGATACTGATCCAGCTGCAGTTAGAGGTGGATGTAATCTTTGTTAATTTCTCCACCTTTTGCAAGCATACTAAATCTTAGTGAGATTACTGTGGTTTTGAGAGCTGCCCTTAAGCTGTGTTTGCGTTTATCACCGTTTTGACTTAGTAATGGATCTTTTTGGGTGTTGCTTGACTCATGCCTTACATTCTACCAATAACAAAGAAATTTTCAATTTTGTGTGTGTGTGTGTGTATGTGTGTGGTTTAAAGCTTCATGCTTTACATTCTACCAATAACAAAGAAATTTTCAATTTTTGTGTGTGTGTGTGCGTTCGTGCGTGTGCGTGCGCGTGCGTGTGTGTGTGTGTG
>NC_135226.1:17462383-17464883 GCF_052324685.1 Brachyhypopomus gauderio
GAGAGAGATTGAGAGAGAGAGAGCGAGAGAGAGAGCTTGAGAGAGAGAGATTGAGAGAGAGAGATTGAGAGAGAGAGAGAGAGAGAGCGGGAGAGATAGAGAGAGAGATAGAGAGAGAGAGAGATTGAGAGAGAGAGATAGAGAGAGAGAGCGAGAGAGAGAGAGAGAGAGGAGAGAGAGATTGAGAGAGAGAGAGTGTCCTGACTGAGTGTACCAGATACTCCTCCCTCAGAGAGAAATACTATCAGAGAGTGATCCGCGTCTGTCCTGAGTTCATAGACCTCACTAACACAGAGAAGCTCAGTTATATATTAGGAGAGAAGAGTGACCTCATCACACTCTCAGCTCTCTACATCGCAGCCTGTCACAACCTGAGAGACAACCAGTCACAATAATCACTACTAATCATTACAACTTTATTAATCAGTTCATTATTATTGTTAGTATTAATGTGTATGATTTTGTAAACCTCTTTTATTTTATTTATTTTAATTATTTAATGTAATAGACGGTATTATTAATTATTTATGTTTGTTTATTGTTTCATTGCTTTGGCAACAGTGTACATTGTTACAGTCATGCCAATAAAGCATTATTGAATTGAATTGAAAAAATTGAGAGAGAGAGAGAGAGCGGGAGAGATTGAGAGAGAGAGAGAGAGAGAGAGAGAGAGAGATTCTCTTCCTCATTCTCTCCTCGGTGGTGCACTAGGTTCAGGTATCTGTCATCCTCTGTTTGCAGTGATGTCGGTAACGCGTTACTTAGTAACGCGTTACTCTAATCTTACCACTTTTTTCGGTAACGAGTAATATAACGCGTTACTATTTCCAGTCCAGTAATCAGATTAAAGTTACTTATCCAAATAACTGTGCGTTACTATTTTTATTTTCCCTAGTAAAAATATATATTTTTACTTTCTTCTTGGCTCAGTTCTACTTTTGCGTCTGACCGTAGCGCTCGACTCCGCACGCTGCGCGCGACCCTGTGAGAGCACGAGCACGTTTTACAAGTCATTTTTTACAGTGTCCTCCCGTAACGATATGTGGTAGTATAAAGAAATACCCCTCAAAAACAGGGGAAGGAACATTTACCTGACCAATTTTAATGTTGCTTTGTGTTTCAGGTTTGAAAAGTGCTGGAATTTTGACTAATGTAGCCTACTTTAAAATGCTTGAAATTGTAATGGTATTTCGTTTCACAAGCTGTCTGACTGAACAATTCGCTTGTATTATGTTTACAAATAAATTTACAAATAATACCGCGCAGCTACACAAACGTAATGTCAGGAGATACTGTAGCGACTACTACTCTTCACGGCGAGTCTTGCCCTTTAAGTGACGCTGGGGGGGGGGGAGGGGAGGGGTCTGCGCGCGCCAGGGTTGCGTTATCAATAAAGTTTCCCTCCTCTGAATTTTTGGATTAAGCAGTTTCTGCATTGGTTACCGAACCTGCTTCAATTGTTACTGTTAAAAATGCACTTCCAATAAAGTGAGTATTGGAAAATTTTATTTTGCTGCTGAATGTAACTACTAAAGTAACTTGTAATCTAACTTAGTTACTTTTAAAATCAAGTAATCAGTAACGTAACTAAGTTACTTTTTAAAGGAGTAATCAGTAATCAGTAATCGGATTACTTTTTCAAGGTAACTTAGCCATCACTGTTTGTTTGCCACAGTTCTGGTTGGCTCTGAGGCTGCTGTCCATGGTGCTGACGGGAGGAATGAAACGGATGGCAGTGTGAATGAATGAAATGACACTAGAAGTGTCTGCTGTCCCAGTGGGTATTAAGGGCAGTGTGTAAGGGGTGTGTGTGTGTGGGTGTGGGTGTGTGTGTGTTCCAGTGATGAGGACACTGATGTGGGCTCTCTGCTGAAGGCGTGGTTGAAGAGAGAGGAGGAGGAGAACAGGGTGAATCTGGAGAACTGGCTGAATGATTACTTCCGCCAAGCTTTGGACTGGGTTCTCAGACAGGTACACACACTCACACACACACACACACACACACACACACACACACAACCTTATCCACTTTACTGAGATGAAAAACAGCTCACTTTCTCCATCACTGTCCCTCTCTCTCTGCAGAATGACTTCGTAGTGGAGACCAGTCTGGTGGGGACGGTGATGAATGGTTTGTCCCATCTGAGGGGGGGTGAGGGAGCGGGGACAGTTCGTAGTTGGTCTGATCCGTGGCTTTGGAGGAAACCTCCACCTCAAATCACGGCAGGAATTCGCCAAGGAGGTGACAGCACCAATCGCCCAATTCCACTCGTGTGTACATAGACAGTGTATATACACACAGTTGTATGTATGTACGTTAAGTGTGTGTGTGTGTGTGTGTGTGTGTGTGTGTGTGTGTGTGTGTACACGCAGGTTCTGACCTGGGCGAGGGAGTCTCCCCCAGACCCACGGAAGCCTACGCTCACCTACTACGAGGCCGAGACCGGCCGGCTGAGGGCGTATGAGCTGCAGCACGGGGACGGAGTGTGTGTGGAGGACT
>NC_135226.1:17472383-17474883 GCF_052324685.1 Brachyhypopomus gauderio
CTCTACAATAAACAGATTTTATAGAAGTTATTAAGTGTTATTTAAAGGGGTGTGGCGATAAGGTGTTTGACAGTTAATAGCTGCGTTGGTTGACATCTAATACCAGACGCTCAAATGTGAACGCGCTCAACATCAAAGCTCTCGACAGCAAAACTCTCGACAGCAGTATTAAAACCTTTTACCTTTGTTTATAAAACGTCAAAAGTGTCTATACTGGTGGGCGTATCCTAACGAATGTCGGGGCGGAGATACGGTCTCTGGCGGAGATACTGTCCTGCCTACTGGTTCTAATGCGCAAGTGCATCCAAGATGGCGGTGTCCGTGTGGCCGTCTTGGTGGCTTCAAAAGTTCACAATGGGAGTCAACGGCGACGTACCGTCCATTATATATACAGTCACTGGTACAGCGTGAGAAAGAGCGATCGCGTTGCTGAGATGGGCTGCGGTGGAGGCTGCCCTGCCTCAGCTTATCGTACACAACACTCCACAACACTCCACAACACTCCACAACACTCCACAATACTCCACAACACTCCACAACACTCCACTGTGCTGCCACTGCTCCTCCGTGCACAGCGCGAAATTTTAAAAAGTTGGTCGTAACTCCGGTCCGTCGTTAACCAGACCCCTCGTTAAGCGGAGACTCACTGTATTCATTTCAGTAGATATATGTGGCCTATAGCCCGGTGCGGCTTACACAAAATTTTCCATAAAAAAAAAAAAAACTTGGTAGGTGCGGCTTATATTGAGGCACGCTTTATAGTCCAGAAAATATGGTATATACTTTTTTTGCCCATTTGACGGACAGACGTGTGAAGTTGTGCTTGAGGAGAGTTTTGGGAATTTGAGTCTGCAAACTTTTGACATTCCCATTTAATGACTACATTCATTTTAGTCTCTGGACCCTTAAGCAGTTTTTATTTTAATCAATTGTACCAGACTTCACCAGAGCTTTAACAGAAATGTATCTTCAGCAGTTTTTAAAAACTGTACACATAAAAATGTAACTCTTAAAAAGGCCTCTGTAGCTGGTGTAGGGTCAACCCTTAAAACAGCTCGAAGACGTTTTAATCATCACGAAGAAGGTTTTTATAAGCAAAAGTGAGGGGGGGGGGGTATTTGAATGGTATGGTCAATCAGATGTACTATAACATTATTTTCACTCGTGCATATGCAGGCAGGCGTGGCTAAGCTGAATGAGGCAAAATCATTGGTTGATGACCTGAAGAGGCGGGCTGCCGAGCAGAGTGTTCTACTGAAGACCAAACAGGCTGAGGCAGATGCTGCCCTGCAAGAGATCACCATGTCCATGCAGGTGGGCGTGGTTGTGGGCGTGGGTTGTGGGCGTGGCTGTGGGGCGTGTGTTAAATGGTGTTCCATAACAGAAGTTTTGTTGCTACTATTAGTTTCCTTCAGTCTGCATTACCAGTGTGCTTAAACGGCTAATATTAAAATGTACACATTCTTCATGTCTTTACCTGTCTGTTTTCTCTCTCTCTCTCTCTCTCTCTCTCTCTCTCTCTCTCTCTCTCTCTCTCTCTCTCTCTCTCTCTCTCTCTCTCTCTCTCTCTCTCTCTCTCTCTCTCTCTCTCTCTCTCTCTCTTTCTTTCTTCTATCCCCCTCTCCTATCTCTCCTCCTCTGTCTCACTCTGAGAGGTTTGCAGCTTAAGGGCTGCACAAGGGCTCAGAACACATGACAGCTGACAAGTTCAGTGATCTAAAGGCTTAATTAGTGTGTGAGGCTACCTCTGCTGTGAATAGCAGAGACACACACACACACACACACACACACACACACACACACACACACACACACACACACACACACACACACACACACGCACGCACACGGCTTGTAGAGATCAGCAGTTTGCTGTGCGTGTTTCAGAATGCGAGCGATCAGAAGACGGAGATGGAGAAGGTGAAGGAGAAGATGGCTGTGGAGATGGCCAGGATCGAGGAACGCAAGGAGAAGATTGATGACGAGCTGAAGGAAGTGCAGGTCAGAGTCTCCTGCGTGTCACGCTCAGGGCAGAGGAGAGCCCCCCCAACACACACACACACACACACACACACACACACACACTCGAAAGGCTCCGTCTTCATTACATCATGTCCATTTCAGAAAACTTATTTCAGATTCCCCAACACAGTAAGAAGAAAAGTGTGGAAAGTCTTTAAAATGTTAATCCAGTTTTATATCATCTTGTACTTGTGGCCAAGTTCACATCTTCACAGGATGAAGCTTCTTGATTATGCCTGCATTTACTATTAATAACTTCATATTGAAACCACCATGCAAGACTACCATGGAGTCCCTAAGAGTATAGACACCTGTCAGAATGCGGGTGATCGATACGAGCGGTGTGCCTGTCATCCCACCGGGATGCAGACGTGCTCCCAGTACAGCCCTGTGTGGTAACGTGCTCCCAGTACAGCCCTGTGTGGTAACGTGCTCCCAGTACAGCCCCCCCCCGTGTGGTAACGTGCTCCCAGTACAG
>NC_135226.1:17479883-17502383 GCF_052324685.1 Brachyhypopomus gauderio
ATTACAAACAGCGACTCCGTGACTGTGTGGAAAAGGCACAGGAGTGTGAGCTGAAAGCGAAGACCAACTCAGCCATGTGCTGCTAACTCTCTTCATACTAAGCCAGGAGCAGGAAGTTTTGTTTTGTTCAGGCCTGAGCGGCCGTGTCATGGTCTCCCCTGAGATGAATAATGTATGGGACGGTTGCAACCATGCTAGAAGCAAGGGCAGAGGATGTCATGTGACCTGGTCACATGGTGGGTTACTCACATAATGGGAGATCCACGCAGTCGTGCATAGAATAACCCCGACTGCTGTGAGATGATCCAGGTGGAATCCAGAGGGGATTTGTCTGTCCATACACTGTGCAGATACCCCTGTGACCATGAAACCGTCACACCAAAACAACCCAACCTGAAACTGAAGTAGTTTTTTTTTTCCTTTACTAACTCTTTAGTTTAAGGTCTCAGGGAAGAGCTAAGATCAAATGTATCACACTTGAGTGCTTGTGTACATCATGCCAGTGTTATTATAGCCGTTCTTGTTGATATAAGCATTCATAAATGCAGAGACCTTAAACTGGTCTATTTTTTATGGGATTAAACAGTAAACAGGTTCTATTACATAAGTGGCATAAGCTTTATGTGTTCCCATGGTAAAACTACTGCAACTGCATGGAGAGCCATTGCAGAGACTGGATGAAAAGAATGGAGAGAGAGAGAGAGAGAGAGAGAGAGAGAGAGAGAGAGAGAGAGAGAGTGTGTGTGTGTGTGTGTGTGTGTGTGTGAGAGAGAGAGAGTGAAAGGGAGAGATTTGACAGGGGGTGTAGAGAGGAGATTAGTAGATAGAGAGTGTAGAAAGTGACAGGTACTGCCATTATAATAATGGATGAAATTAATCATTACAGTTGTAGGTCAAGGGCTTTCAGTCAGTTAAGGACTTTTCAGACACGTTAGCAGAGTTCAGATGTGTTCAGCTCTGTCTGTCTATCTAGCAACCTTGGCTTTGTGGAAGGCGCTATATAAAATAAACGTATTATTATTATCTAGAAGATCTAGAACCTTCCACACTTTCATTACTTCTCATCTGCCAGTGCACTTTTTGCCCATTCAAAGCTTATGTATTACTGCAAAAAATATTCTCTCAAAAAGTGTGTGTGTGTGTGTGTGTGTGTGTGTGTGTGTGTGTGTGTGTGTGTGTGTGTGTGTGTGTGTGTGTGTGTGTGTGTGTGTGTGTGTGTGTGTGTCTCCCTATGTGCAGAGTGTGCCATGCCCATTTCTGATAGACCCTTCCTCCCGTGCAACTGAGTGGTTACGCACTCACCTAAAGGAGCATCGGCTGGAAGTGATTAACCAACAGGTGCACATGCAGACACGCCCACCTGAGACTCTGCACCACTGTGCCGTCTCCCCCTCACCTGACCTGCCGTCTCCCCCTCACCTGACCTGCCATCTCCCCCTCACCTGACCTGCCATCTCCCCCTCACCTGACCTGCCGTCTCCCCCTCACCTGACCTCTACTCCTCCCCCTCACCTGACCTGCTGTCTCCCCCTCACCTGACCTCTACTCCTCCCCCTCACCTGACCTGCCGTCTCCCCCTCACCTGACCTCTACTCCACGCCCTCACCTGACCTGCCGTCTCCCCCTCACCTGACCTCTACTCCTCCCCCTCACCTGACCTGCTGTCTCCCCCTCACCTGACCTCTACTCCTCCCCCTCACCTGACCTGCCGTCTCCCCCTCACCTGACCTCTACTCCTCCCCCTCACCTGACCTGCCGCCTCCCGCTCACCTGACCTGCCATCTCCCCCTCACCTGACCTCTACTCCACGCCCTCACCTGACCTCTACTCCTCCCCCTCACCTGACCTCTACTCCTCCCCCTCACCTGACCTCTACTCCTCCCCCTCACCTGACCTCTACTCCACGCCCTCACCTGACCTCTACTCCACGCCCTCACCTGACCTCTACTCCTCCCCCTCACCTGACCTCTACTCCTCCCCCTCACCTGACCTCTACTCCTCCCCCTCACCTGACCTCTACTCCTCCCCCTCACCTGACCTCTACTCCTCCCCCTCACCTGACCTCTACTCCACGCCCTCACCTGACCTCTACTCCTCCCCCTCACCTGACCTCTACTCCTCCCCCTCACCTGACCTCTACTCCTCCCCCTCACCTGACCTCTACTCCTCCCCCTCACCTGACCTCTACTCCACGCCCTCACCTGACCTCTACTCCTCCCCCTCACCTGACCTCTACTCCTCCCCCTCACCTGACCTCTACTCCTGACCTCTACTCCTCCCCCTCACCTGACCTCTACTCCACGCCCTCACCTGACCTCTACTCCTCCCCCTCACCTGACCTCTACTCCTCCCCCTCACCTGACCTCTACTCCTCCCCCTCACCTGACCTCTACTCCTCCCCCTCCGCCTCCCTCCTGCAGGACTCTAATTTCATGACGGCTCTAGAGTTGGCGGTGCGGTTCGGGAAAACCCTCATCATTCAGGAGGTGGACAGCGTGGAGCCCGTGCTTTACCCTCTCCTCCGCAGAGACCTGATCGCACAGGGTGAGTTCATCCCTCCATCCATCCACTCCTCCACCCATCCATTAATCCGTCCGCTCATCTTATTCATCTACATGTTAACCCATCCGTACTGCTGCCCTGCCTCACGCGTCGCTCCTGGTGACCCCCATGACGAGCTCTTCCGATGTTCAAACATGGCAGGTCAGCGTTCCTCAGGACTTCCAGCAGGAATTTTATCCGTCGATCAGTCACATGTTCATGTATCCACCCAGAGACACACACACACACACACACACACACACACACACACACACAACACAACACAGAGACTAGCCCGAGGGAGCAGTCAGGGCCAGCCAACATGACACTTGCCTTGCAAACACATTTTTAGGAAATAAAAGTGGTACGTCAGTAATGTGTGACTTAAAAAAGCTTCAGAATTAAGCCTGGTTGTGAAAATTTCAATAATAGTCTTAACTTGTAAATCGAATATTAATGATCTCACACCGAGGATGTAGGATATACTATAAGTGATGTCTGTATTAAGTAATTATTGTTTAAACTTATTCAGAAGACACGTCCGATTGTCCAAAATGTAAGTCTTTTTCTTTGGAAAGTGTATACACTTGAATATTGGTGTGTACACTTCAGATGAACGATCTGCAGTTGAAGTTGTAGTTGTAGCTGTAGAACAATGTCAGGAAAAGCGTTTCCAGGTGGTCCTTCGACGTGTATAATATTAGCGTCCAAAGTCATATTCAAGGCCGGGGCATTACAGGCTAGGCTGTTTCTCAGTGGGCCTCATATGACCGATTTTATGAGACTCCGCTTCCGCAACAAATTCTAAAGAGGCTGTCAGTCAGGGAAGAACAACGATCAGATCAGCCATTCGGTCCAGCAGAGAAGACCATTCATCAAACGTAGATGAGGGTGCAGGTTCAGGAACACAAGGCCACACAGCAATGTCAACTCATTTTTCAAGCCAAACCATATTAGAAACCAGGTTTGCCGGGCAGTAAAGATCATACTGTCACAATTCTCACTGAGATCTTGTTCAGACATGTCAGAACTTCTTTCACAAATGTTTCCAGATGGTCAGACTGCTTAGGAATTCTCATCATCTGCCCCATCATCAACTAATGGGTTGCTCTGGCTTGGGCCCATATGCCAAAGAGCAGCTGGTTAACGATATCAAGCAATTAGATTGCTTTGTCATCCTTGATGAATGTCTAAACACAGTTAATCAGACAGAGCAAATGGATGAGGTTGTCTGGCAGTGCAGTTAGACTCAGGATGAGGTGGCTTGGAGTTACATGGATTCTCGGCCACGGGCATGTGGTGAAGTTTGTGGGAAAGTTTAAGAATGGATCCACCAGACCCAAAGAACCTTCTAGAAATATTCATGGCTGTCCAGGTTATTGGATGAGGACAGGAGGAGACAAGACTCAAATGTAAGAGATTTGCTGAATCGCTCTTCGTACAGTACTCAGGAAATTTCTGCGGGGAACCACAGAGACGGATCAGAAGATCTTGGGAGAACCGAGATAATTTCATCTACCGAAGACAAGACGATGTCACAGAAGTCACAAACACCACAACCTTCCATTAAAAGTTCTATGCTCACAGAGGGTGGAGGATGTGGTGATGACGGAGCAAGCAGTCAACATATGGCCGTCTGTACACACATTTATAAACAGCTTGAAGAACATAGCTAAGAGTAAAGTGCCTGCCTCAGCAACATATTTCCTAGTGAAAGAGTTTTCATGTGACCCCCTGGCTGAAGGAATCCAGGAGCTTCAAGGAGCTTCAATCCACTGTGAGGATCTTACTCTCCTACTTCTTCAACGAGGAGATACTTGATGACACCCTGCCGTCTCTTCAGACGGTCAGCCTTTGACGTTCTCAACAAAGCACCACGTGTACCTCCTAAACAGCTTGACCTGGGGTTCACCACCAAGAATGCTATGGGTAAAAAGAAGCTGTATGAAACTCCTCCAAATATTCCTTGACAATTCCAAGAAAGTGCTCGAGAAAAGCCAACTCGGCCGTAAGGTGTATAAGCTCCCTGGATCCACGGGCCATGATGAATGTAGTGGACAGGGCGTTTGAAAGGTTCAGCCAGCTCTCTGTAATTCCCGGTGGTGCACAACGTTGGAAAGTGCGAGAGCGAAGCTCTGTTTGCTCAGATGGTTCTGCCCCACAAACGCTCCTACGCTAAGAATTTCACAACTAAAAACATTACGCCTACAGACTGGACACATTTGTTGGAGGCTGTGGATTCTGCCCAAATGTGTTTTGACACCAGAGATGCAGAGCAGTCAAGAATTAGCAAGGATATCCTGGTGGAAACGAGAGGGCAGGACTTCGCTATCTCGTCACATTGGTTCCCAACACCTGTTTGAAGGGATGCGGTCCAAATGACTCACGCAACATTGTAGGACAGCCAGTACGTACTGTGGCCACTGCCTGAAAGATGAACAAATAAAGTTGAATGAGCTAAACTGGGCCACGCAGGAGCTGTGCAGAAGCGTGTGATGGCAGGCATGGCTGAAAAACAAGCGCTCTTCATGCTGTTGTCCAAATGAAATGCCTATCACAAAAGAACATGGCTGATCTAGACAGAGTGCTGGCAGAGAAAGAGACGTTTTACATGGCTGAACCCCACCATAGATTAGCCTGTTTAGATAAGGTAGTCCTGTGACCAGAGAAAGAGACGTAGTACATGGCTGAACCCCATCATAGATTAGCCTGTTTAGATAAGGTAGTCCTGTGACCAGAGAAGTCAAATTGATGGCAGAACTACAATCAAAGGAAAGTCTTTAAAAATCAAGGCGCTTATTAAAATGGACATGTAGTCAGTGACTACATGAACCGGTCAGCCATACAGCCTCAGTGATGTGTCTTTTCTTTCTGCTACTTAAAACAAGGCAAATTCTTTGTTCAGTGAATGTTACACTTTTATTAAACTCCACTTGTTTTATATGTCTTTGAAAAGGAGGCCAGTGTGTGTGTTCATGAACTGTCTCAGTATAGGAGTGCTGATCTAGAACCTGTTCCTGTCAGTAATATCAAAGTATATGATAAGAGGATATGACCCTAGACCCTAGTTCTGAGGGAATTAAGGGCCTAGTCTCAGTGTTCATATAACTCATCGTCTGGACTCTGCTGTGTTGCAGCGAAAACCTTCTGTCCCATAATTCCCTTCACACACGAGATTGGACACCTGTGTTCTGAGATGGATTCTGTCCCATAATTCCCTTCACATTCAAGCTCAGACACCTGTGTTCTGAGATGGCCTTCTTTCCCATAATCCTCTTCATACATGAGATTGGTCACCTGTGTTCTGAGATGGTTTTCTGTCCCATAATGCTCTTCACACACAAGATCGGACACTTGTGTTCTGGTGAGGACCATCTGTCCCATAATCCTCTTCACACATGAGACACCTGTGTTCTGAGATGGCCTTCTTGCGAGCAACTGTCAAGTCCTGTCAAGTCCTGTCCGTCACCGAAGATGTCCTCAGGAAAGTCCTGCGAAAGCCCTTCAAAGTCCTGCAAAATGAGCGGGAATGTCGTCTGACTTGATTTGGCATGCTGTCCTGTCAGGCCTTCAGATGTGTTTGAAAGTGCCAAGCCATTAAGAGCTTTAAACACCAATATATGGATCTAGAAGTCTGTGCTGAATGCCACAGGCGGGTGGTGTGGTGATACACAGGCGGGTGGTGTGGTGATACACAGGCGGGTGGTGTGGTGATACACAGGCGGGTGATGTGGTGATACACAGGCGGGTGGTGTGGTGATACACAGGCGGGTGGTGTGGTGATACACAGACAGGTGGTGTGGTGATACACAGGCGGGTGGTGTGGTGATACACAGACGGGTGGTGTGGTGATACACAGACAGGTGGTGTGGTGATACACAGGCGGGTGGTGTGGTGATACACAGGCGGGTGGTGTGGTGATACACAGACAGGTGGTGTGGTGATACACAGACGGGTGGTGTGGTGATACACAGACAGGTGGTGTGGTGATACACAGGCGGGTGGTGTGGTGATACACAGGCGGGTGGTGTGGTGATACACAGGCGGGTGATGTGGTGATACACAGGCGGGTGGTGTGGTGATACACAGGCGGGTGGTGTGGTGATACACAGACGGGTGGTGTGGTGATACACAGGCGGGTGGTGTGGTGATACACAGACGGGTGGTGTGGTGATACACAGACAGGTGGTGTGGTGATACACAGGCGGGTGATGTGGTGATACACAGGCGGGTGGTGTGGTGATACACAGACGGGTGGTGTGGTGATACACAGGCGGGTGGTGTGGTGATACACAGACAGGTGGTGTGGTGATACACAGGCGGGTGGTGTGGTGATACACAGGCGGGTGGTGTGGTGATACACAGGCGGGTCTGTCTGCGGTTCTGTTCGGTGTGCTTCCCCATCCTGCTGCATCTGACTAAGCTGATTTTAAGTAATCCCGCGAGCGAAGGATTATAATAATCTAAGAAAGAAGAACACAAAAGCATGATTCATCTTGCAGGGAGAGGGAGAATCGAACTGGCGCCTCTCTCCTTAAGAAACGCTGTCACGGCAACATTACCAACATGAGATTTTAAAGGTCTAGTTGGAGTCAGAACGTGCGGCGTGTTTCATAAATGCTGCCTTGGTCTGCAGAGGCGTCCACAGTGTCTGTCTTGATTTCATTCTTAGTCATATTTATTCACTTAATGATACTATACAAAGAGTTAAGCTGTAGATTTAGATTCTGGGCTCCATCGAGTGTTGCAGATATACAGGCCTGTTGTGTGAGTTTACCCTTCAGCAGGGCTCAGTCTGGCTCACTGGGTTGGTTTTTTTTCCCCCTAGGTCCACGCTACGTGGTGCAGATTGGCGACAAAGTCATAGACTATAATGAGGATTTTCGCCTGTTTCTGGCAACCCGGAACCCCAGTCCTTTTATCCTCCCTGATGCTGCATCCGTGATTACTGAAGTAAACTTTACAACGACAAGAGCAGGACTGCGAGGACAGGTACACACACACACACACACACACACACACACACACACACACACACACACACACACACACACACACACACACACACACACACACACACACACACACACACACACACACACACACACACACATACATACATATATATACACTCATCGGCCACTTTATTAGGTACACCTTTCCAACTGCTTATTAACGCAAATGTCAAATCAGCCAATCACATGGCAGCAACTCAATACATTTAGGCATGTAGACATGACCAAGACGATCTGCTGCAGTTCAAGCCGAAGAAAGTGACTTGAAGTTTAAGTGACTTTGAACGTGGCATGGTTGTTGATGCCAGACGGGCTGGTCTGAGTATTTCAGAAACTGCTGATCTACTGGGATTTTCATGCACAACCATCTCCAGGGTTTAAAGAGAATGGTCTGAAAAAGAGAAAATATCCAGTGAGCGTTAGTTCTGTGGGCGCAAATGCCTTGTTGATGCCAGAGGTCATGAGAAAATGGCCAGACTGGTTCGAGCTGATAGAACGGCAACAGTAACTCAAATAACCAGTCGTTACAACCGAGGCATGCAGAAGAGCATCTATGAACACGTTCTATGCTCAACACGTTAAGCTTTAATTCTGAAGTGCACATTCTTTAATAAGATGTGTGTGTGTGTGTGTGTGTGTGTGTGTGTGTGTGTGTGTGTGTGTGTGTGTGTGTGTGTGTGTGTGTGTGTGTGTGTGTGTGTGTGTGTGTGTGTGTGTGTGTGTGTGTGTGTGTAGCTCCTGGCATTGACTATTCAGCAGGAGAGACCTGAGCTGGAGCGTGAGAAGACCAGACTGCTGCAGCAGGAGGAGGAGAAGAAGATTCAGCTGGCTCTGCTGGAGGAGACCCTGTTGGAGGTCCTGATCTTCCCAGCATTCCCTCCGCTCATTCTCCACCAACACGTCCTTCCGTATTGAAGCCCTGCTGCCAGGAGCCTCCTTTACATGGGCTGGCCGAGATGCCAGAAACCACATGATAAAGGATTTTTAACTTGGAAAGCAAAAACTTTTGTGTGTCTATGAATACCAACTCTGACGGTTGATAAATGCTACTTCTAACTATACTGTGCGTGTGTGTGTGTGTGTGTGTGTGTGTGTGTGTAGGCCCTAGCTACAGCTCAGGGTAACATTTTGGAGAATAAAGAGTTGATCGAGTCTCTGAACCAGACAAAAGCCAGCAGTGCCCTGATCCACGACGCACTCACAGAGTCTCACAGACTACAGACGTCTCTTGATCAGGTTAGTATGTTAATATGATCCTCACACTCCATTTCTCACAGACTGGGTGAGTGTGTGTATCATCATCACCCCATCACAGTGTTTTGGAATGTCTTACGGTCCTAAGAATTCACACCTTTACCTCCTGGTTAATGCGTTCACGCTCACGTACCACGTCACAAGCATGTGCAGTGAGTCGTCAGGCATTAACGATTTTTGTTTGCACTTTATCCAGAGCAGCTTACATATTTATCAGTACAAACAGTACGTGTTCTCCCTGGGAATCGAACCCACGACCTTGACGTTACCAGCATCGTGGCCTACCCACTTTACTATGCTTCAGTCAGTCTACTGCGCACACGATGTGCAAAGATCTGCTTGGTTTGTTAGCGAGCATCTGTATAAGATCTTAAATTTGTGTCGTTTTCTATGAACTTGCTAGAGGTGTTGTGTTTATGTTGTGTTATATGATGGGATGAGAGACATGGATGTGTGCAGCCATACTTGCGTAGACCGTTATGGTTATTTACATGAATGAATGCTAGCAGTTTAGCTACATTACAACCTAATTATCATAAGCCAGGCATTCTTGGTGGCATTCACAGAAACATCTCAGAGATTTTTTTTTATTCAAATGAGCAATGAATCAGCTGTGGCCATGAACGCATTAGACCGGTCCAAACACGTCTGAAAAACAAAACAAAAAAAGACGTAGCCTTAGCAAAATGGCGACCGCTGCGTCATGCGCGGTGACATCACAGTGCACTCTAAACCCGCGCTCTGCGTTGCCAGAAGAAGCCGTAACGGGCAGGGTCACGTGACACGATGCGTGACACGTTTCAGAACTGCTTCATCCCACGTCACCTGCTTTGAAACGCAGGACATTGCCCGAACGTCTAAATCCCGCCTGGTGGGATTCTTGTGAGGACTATTTCCTGTGGCCTACATGAATGCTGTCTTCCGACTGGAGTGCCACGTGACATGTGTGATGAATGCTGTGTGGCGGCTGGCAGGCTGGCAGAACCAGGAGTGTGTTCCTGTTTACACTGCTGTGAAATAGAGGTCCTCTTGGGGGCAGCAATGGTACACCGGTTCCTTTATGACCCATCTCTGTCTCCTTCTCTGCCCTTTTCTGTCTCTCTCTCTCTCTGTTTCCCTCCATCTCTCCTGTCTCCCTGCCTTAATCTCCCCCCTCTCTGTCTCCCTCTCCCTCTTTCTCTTCTCCTCTCTCTCTCTCTCTCTCTCTCTCTACAGGAGAGAGATGCCTACCTGCCACTGGCTGAGAGAGCCAGTAACATGTATTTTGTAATAACTGATCTCTCCCGAATTAATAACATGTACCAGTTCAGCCTGTCTGCCTTCCTGCGAATCTTCCACAGAGCCCTGCAGACCAGACAGGTGGGAACGTGCGCACGCACACACACACACACACACACACACACACACACACACACACACACACACACACACACACACACACACACACACACACACACACAGTGAGGATGTGTGAGTCTAGCAGGGGTGCATACTCTGTGCTGGTGTATTTATTATGAATGTAATGTGTTGAATATGTGTGCACATGGTCTGTAACGTGTGTCATTACGTTGTGTGTATCTAAACCAGTGTGGCCGAGAGCAGTGACTGCAGTGTGTTTGTACTGGTGGACGTGTGTGGTGTATATGTATGGGTAATTGTATTTAATGTGTGTGTGTGTGTGCAGTTGTATGTAGTGTGTGAAATGGTTGTGTGTAAAGTATAAAGAATGTGTGTGGCTTGTAGGAGAGCAAGAACACTGAAGTTAGGATCACCGCCCTGGAGACATCGCTGAAGAATATGGTGTATGAGTATGTCTGCCGCTCCCTATTTAAGGTGACCACACACACACACACACACACACACACACACACGTACACACACACACACACACACACGTACACACACACACACATGCGCACACACACACACACACACGTACACACACACACACACACACGTACACACACACACACACACACACACGTACACACACACACACACACACACACACAAACACACACACACACACACATGCGCACACACACACACACACACACAAACACACAAACACACACACACACACATGCGCACACACACACACATATACACACATATGCACACACACGTACACACACACACACACGCGCGCACACACACGCACAAACACACACACACACACACACGCACGCACACACACACACACACATGCACACTGTCCACCATTTTTAGTTTAGCTCTTTTCACATCAGTGGTGTGTGAGCTTTTAGAGTCTGTGTGTGATCTTACCTTTAGGTAGGGGATAAAGAGAGGAAAAGAGAAGTGTGCGTGCGTGCGTGTGTGTGCGCGCGCGTGTGTGCGTGTATGCGTGTGTGCATGTGTAAAATGAGTCATCAGAACTCAACTGGGAATGCCAGTGGATGTGACACCTGTTGTGTGTGGGAGTGTGTGTGTGTGTGGGTGTGTACATCCTAAAGAATGAAAGAAAGTGTTGAGAGATACAGTGTGAGAGCGCTGTAGAGGTGTGTGTGTGTGTGTGTGTGTGTGTGTGTGTGTGTGTGTGTGTGTGTGTGTGTGTGTGTGTGAGCGTGAGCTGTTGGCTGTAGAGGTGTGTGTGTGTGAGCTGTTGGCTGTAGAGGTGTGTGTGAGATATATGTTGGCTATAGAGGTGTGTGTGTGAGCTGCCACTGTATCTCCTAGAGGACAGAGTGTGTGAAGACAGAGTGTGTGAAGATCAAACACGTCTCTTTCAGTCCCACGCACAAAGACAAATATGACAGGCCGTCCACCTTGATTGCTGTGATGTCCATGCTGTCCTCACAGTCACGGTCTGACCTTGCTGTGGTGGGATTCAGTAACGGCTGTAATGGTCCCCACTGATGGTGGTGGTGTTTCTCTACAGACAGATCAGCTCATGTTCGCGCTGCACTTTGTGAGGGGAATGCACCCTGAACTCTTCCAGGAGAATGTACGTACACACACTCCTCTTAACGCATGGTTTCACCAACACGTTATTCCTGTTGGCTGCTCAGGCACTGTGCTTGTGTGTGTGTGTTTCAGGAGTGGGATATATTCACTGGCTTAATGGTAGGAGACATGGTCAAGAAAGCGGTATGAAACTGTCTTTTCTTATTCTCTTCTTATGATGTCGGCACTTCCTCTTTTAATAGCTGTCTTGCTCACTCTCCTCACCGCTCACTCTACAGGACTCCCAGAAGTCCTTGCAAGAACAGATTCCTTCCTGGATTGATCAGGAGAGACTAACAGCAGTGGCGTTACTCAAGGTATGCAGTGAAACACACACACACACAGACACACACACACACACACTCACACACACACACACACACACACACACACACACACACACACACACACTCTTGTGTTCTTGCAGAACGCCTCTCCGGAGCTGTTCCAGTCCCTCCATCTCAACGACGCCAGCCTCTGGCTCTCCTTCTCACGAAGCTCCGCCTGTGAACAGGAAGTCCCGCCCTCCATCGCAAGGAAGATCTCGCTCTT
Source organism: Brachyhypopomus gauderio (assembly GCF_052324685.1). Lineage (NCBI taxonomy): Eukaryota > Metazoa > Chordata > Actinopteri > Gymnotiformes > Hypopomidae > Brachyhypopomus > Brachyhypopomus gauderio. The sequence continues at coordinate 17,492,210 of NC_135226.1, forward strand.
TCAACAGGTGAGCTGTCACTCAGAAACACAGCAGACCCATGGGCTCCTCCTCCTGACAAGCTGCTTCCAGTAGATCAGTAGATCAGTAGTGCGGTAGATCAGTAGTACGGTAGATCAGTAGTACAGTAGATCAGTAGATCAGTAGTGCGGTAGATCAGTAGTGCGGTAGATCAGTAGTGCGGTAGATCAGTAGTGCGGTAGATCAGTAGTGCGGTAGATCAGTAGTGCGGTAGATCAGTAGTACGGTAGATCAGTAGTACAGTGCGTTGTCATTGTATTTCTCATCAGCATTCTTGTCGCACCCCATATCACCATCGTGCTCAGGGAAGTTAATGATCCAAACCAGCAGACCAAACTTCAAATCAAATCCTGGACGGCTGTGGGATATCCTGACATCTTACGGGGCATTTCCAACAGTGGACTCACTGCCTCCCGTTTGAAAACAAAGTGTGCTGCCTGTCATTGTAGGTGATGCTTAAAGGAATCCCTCCAATATAAATTTGTATTTGGTGTGTGTGTGTGTGTGTGTGTGTGTGTGTGTGTGTGTGTGTGTGTGTGTGTGTGTGTGTGTGTGTGTGTGTGTGTGTGGTATACACATACACCAATGCATTCTAAACCCACTGACAGGTAAAGCGAATAACATTATCCCATTACAGTTCCACTTGTCAAGGGGCAGATATAGTAGTAAGCAGAAAGTGAACAGTGGGTATGTTGTGTGGCAGGAAAACTGGGGCAGCGTGAGGATCTGAGCAACTCTGACATGGGCCAAACTGTGACGGCTACACAAAGGAACATGTCCAGGAACGTGTTCAAAATAGAAGGTCTGGTAGGGTGTTCCTGGTACGGAGTGGGTCGTACCTTCCAGAAGTGATCCAGTGAAGATTCACCAAGTCCAAGCCTTCTTGGCCACAGTATTGTCTAATGTCTGTTGCCTCTTTCGGCCACGCTGTAGAAGTTGTTCACGGGAACATGATGGAGGTCTTGCTCTGTCCTCCAGATCTCGGCCTGATTGAGCATCTGTGGGCCGTGCTGGAAAAACAGCATCATAATTTGTGGGACTTGCAGGCTCTGCTGCAAACGTATTGGTGCCAGATACCGCAGGACACTTTGAGAGGGTGTGTGTGTGTGTGTGTGTGTGTGTGTGTGTGTGTGTGTGTGTGTGGGTGTGTGTGTGTGTGTGTGTGTGTGTGTGTGTGTGTGTGTGTGTGTGTGTGTGTGTGTGTGTGTGTGTGTGTGTGTGTGTGTTGAGTGTGTGTTCATCATCACATGCTTGCCTTAAGCCATCAAGTAATCTCAAACGGAGTCGTGATTTAAAATAGGCCAAAAAATGAGCTTCAAGATTGCTGTTGCTCGCGTTTATACATGCTAATATTAAAAATGTCGGCCTTAAACCTTAAATAATAAAATAATAATAACATAAATGATTAGGTTTCTGCATTCCCCCAAAAGCATACGCTCCCCAGCAGTCTCGTCAAGCCTTGGGAGTTGAGTGTAACACTCCGAGCAACTTGCAGGTGTGTGTGTGTGTGTGTGTGTGTGTGTGTGTGTGTGGAGTGCAGCAGGTGCACCGTCAGCTGCTGGTGCCTGAGAGTGAGTGAGCGAGCTCCTCCGTCAGCTGGGTGGTGTTCCCATCCCCCGGCAGCGGGACGGGTGGGCGTGAGTCTGCCACGAGGCTTTCTGATGGGCTCGTGGAACCATGTGGCACGCAAGCTGTCCCCAGTGGGACGCGTCTTGGCCAGCGCACCCACCGAAGGCTCGCGTTTCAACCTCTTGACAGATTTGTCTACCGAGTGGTTCGTCCTGTATGCAAATCCGTATGCAAATGTGGAGGGAGGAGACATTTAGGTGGAGCGCCTCAAATGGGCGTAGCGGCTCTGCCCTCTGTCTCTCAACTCTGCCCGTGAGATTTTACTCATGGGTAAACGAGCAGTTCTTGCCTAGGACGACAACATCAACACGCACGAATCAGCACTGACTGAATGTTGAGTGATGTCCTGGTCTAGCATTATCTGATCCTGGATCATTTAGAACGGTGCGCTCGCTAAGAAGTGGAGCCCTCGAGCTGATCTTGGATCGGTTACAGCCGCTTTTGTTCCCGTCTCTCTGCAGGTGCTGGTGGTGCAGGCACTCAGGCCGGACAGACTGCAGAGCGCCATGGCAACCTTCGCTTCACACGCCCTTGGTAAGAGAAAAGAGAGGGAGGGAAAATGAGAGGAGTGGGAAAGAGAATAAGGGAGGGGGGAGGAGGGGTGTTTGGGAATAAGAGGGCAGAGCGACTGAGAGAGAGAGATGCTAGTCCTGTAGTTACTGTACTATTCTGCTTCTTAAAGTCACATAATCCTTCTGCATACAGACTGATCCCTCTCACCCTCTATGAACCTGCTGACAGCTTCATGGTGTTAGAATATGTAATTATAGGTTCTGTATGAGCATGTTCTGTGTTCAAGATTTGATTTTGATTTCTGATATATATGTGTGGTTTTTGTTTTACATAGAGAGGTAAAACTACACAGATCGGTTTGAATCAGTAAACTTTCCAAAGATACATGGATGTCCACTGGTGAAAACCCTGGGGTTTAATGACCTCGGTAGGTGTAGTAGAGGAGAGGTGTGGTAGAGGAGAGGTGGAGTAGAGGAGTGGAGTAGTAGAGGAGGGTGGAGTAAAGGAGGGGTGTGGTAGAGGAGGGTGTGGTAAATGAGGGTGTGGTAGAGGAGGGTGTGGTAGAGGAGAGGGTGTGGTAGAGGAGAGGGTGTGGTAGAGGAGGGTGTGGTAGAGGAGAGGGTGTGGTAGAGGAGAGGGTGTGGTAGAGGAGAGGTGTGGTAGAGGAGAGGGTGTGGTAGAGGAGAGGGTGTGGTAGAAGAGGGTGTGGTAGAGGAGAGGTGTGGTAGAGGAGGGTGTGGTAGAGGAGAGGGTGTGGTAGAGGAGAGGTGTGGTAGAGGAGGGTGTGGTAGAGGAGAGGGTGTGGTAGAGGAGAGGTGTGGTAGAGGAGGGTGTGGTAGAGGAGAGGGTGTGGTAGAGGAGAGGGTGTGGTAGAGGAGGGTGTGGTAGAGGAGGGTGTGGTAGAGGAGAGGTGTGGTAGAGGAGGGTGTGGTAGAGGAGGGTGTGGTAGAGGAGAGGGTGTGGTAGAGGAGGGTGTAGTAGAGGAGGGTGTGGTAGAGGAGGGTGTGGTAGAGGAGAGGGTGTGGTAGAGGAGGGTGTGGTAGAGGAGAGGGTGTGGTAGAGGAGGGTGTGGTAGAGGAGAGGGTGTGGTAGAGGAGGGTGTGGTAGAGGAGGGTGTGGTAGAGGAGAGGGTGTGGTAGAGGAGGGTGTAGTAGAGGAGAGGTGGGGTAGAGGAGGGTGTGGTAGAGGAGGGTGTAGTAGAGGAGAGGGTGTGGTAGAGGAGGGTGTGGTAGAGGAGAGGGTGTAGTAGAGGAGGGTGTAGTAGAGGAGGGTGTGGTAGAGGAGAGGGTGTGGTAGAGGAGGGTGTAGTAGAGGAGAGTTGGGGTAGAGGAGGGTGTGGTAGAGGAGGGTGTGGTAGAGGAGAGGTGTGGTAGAGGAGAGGGTGTGGTAGAGGAGGGTGGGGTAGAGGAGGGTGTGGTAGAGGAGAGGGTGTGGTAGAGGAGAGGGTGTGGTAGAGGAGGGTGTGGTAGAGGAGAGTTGGGGTAGAGGAGAGGGTGTGGTAGAGGAGAGGGTGTGGTAGAGGAGGGTGTGGTAGAGGAGAGGGTGTGGTAGAGGAGAGTGTGGTAGAGGAGGGTGTGGTAGAGGAGAGGGTGTGGTAGAGGAGAGGGTGTGGTAGAGGAGAGGTGTGGTAGAGGAGAGGGTGTGGTAGAGGAGAGGGTGTGGTAGAGGAGAGGGTGTGGTAGAGGAGGGTGTGGTAGAGGAGAGGGTGTGGTAGAGGAGGGTGTAGTAGAGGAGGCACTGCTGTGATGTGGAGCCAGTAGACAGGTGAAGAGCAGGAGATGGAGTATCCTTCCCCTGCATTTAACACAGCAGTTGACCTTCTGGGAGTGCTTGACTGTCATACGCCCACGCCTTATCACACACACACACACACACACACACACACACACACACACACACACACACACACACACACACACAGGGTTGCTGCTTTCTCTTTTAATTAGGGGTCTAAAAAAGTAATTAGATTCGCTCTTTTTTTTTTTTTTTTCTTGGTGACCACAAGCAATCCTCAGATCTAACACACGTGTACTCCAGCTCAGCACAAATCCAGCCGAGGAGTATAGATTCCTGTAGGATGTTTGGTCTGGGAATAGAGGACCAATATTTACCAGACAATCGAGTATACTGGTCATATGTTACTACTGGTGTTAATTTCTACTGATGCCAACATTCAGAGGTTGAATAAAGCACCTGAATTTTCTGTTTGTCAGCAGGCAGCTGCCCATATGAGACTGTCCAGAGAGTCTCTCAAGCAAATGTCCATCACGAATCATGCTTGCTAGTTGGCTAATTTACTTGCATAAAATATATATAGGATTCTGAATCCCATTCGGATTCCTGATTCGTTTTTTAGATACAGCTGTGATTTGTTTGAAAACAGTGACAGACCTCCTCAAACCAAGAGGGCAGTTCCCAGCAGGTACTGTGTGAGGAAGACGTGTGGTGTCCGATTGACCGGTGACAGTGAGCTTAAACTGCTTCGTTTGTCTTCCTCTGCATATTGTCCATGTACATTTAAAGAGACCTAAATAATTGAATAGAAGAACACATAGGAGGCAGTACTACTTAAATTCAGATGTATTTTTAATATTCTTCCATAAATACTGTGTCTGACAGGGCCAGGTTTGCTGGTTTCTTAGCAATTTTACCAGTCAAATATTAGCATTTACTGGGTAACATAAACCGTGACTATGAGGATATAATGTGTATACACACACACACACACACACACACACACACACACACAAACACGCACAGACTGCAGGTAATGGTTGGGTTATTTGAAAGAATTATTGACTATTCGGAATATGGATTGTATAATTACTCAGTGGATGAATATTTACTTTGCAAATACACAAATACGTTTAAATCAACTTTCCCGATTATTTCAACATCTATTTTTTTTGGCCGAATTGTAAATCCAAGGAAAGGCAAAGTAGCAGTACCTTAATCAAAGAAATCAAACGTCAAAGGGACTGAATGTGATAGAAATGTGCATCCCGTTTAACAGTGCAACACATCTGGCAGGCAAAACATTACTCTTTTAAACTCCAATACTCTAAAAAAAAAAAAAAAAAAACTACATTCATATTTTTGCGTGAGTCTAGAATCCTGTGCAGATAGTGAAATGCATTCTAAATAAATTACTTCTCGAAGTCTGGTTTCACGATAAATTGAGGTGCGAGTTATTAGAACTGTCACTTTTTCCGAACGAGATGCAAAACCCCATAAATCGTTTGAATCTATTTGAGTGCAATGCACGTTGGGTGTGCACACAGAGACCATATGGCTGTAGATTTGTTTTGCGATTTAGAAAGTATCAAATGTGAGCAGCTGGCAATGCCACACTGTCTAGCAATACACATCGCCATGACAATGATACAATGTTCTAAAAGGTCAAAATGTAAGAAATACTTAATCCATCATGCACAGAAAAGAAAACCTTGTGTCTTGTATGGTAGTGTAGCTAAATACTTTAAGAACACGTTAATGTACAGTCACAGAAATTGGTGGTCATAGAATTCAGTGTAACACCAGAATATTGTTGCTGTACCCACGGATTAGATTCCAGTTATCTCCATACACATGCAGTTCTCTAATGTCTTCAATGCTAGTCCTTAATCCAGGGAAAATGTGTTTCAGAATAGAGAAAATGATACCGTGTTAATTTACAGGGATAGTTTTAAAGTAGCCAGGTTAACTAGCTGATTTGCCAAGATGAGGATTAATCATCCAGAGAGCCTTCTTCTCAGATGCACCACCATAACATGACGTGATCCCATGCCAGGCAAGGTCACAGTTCAAAGGTCACAATTCCACATGTAACAAACACACAGACACATCACCAACAAATTGACAAGTTAATTAATTGAACTACACTCACCAGCCATTTTATTAGGTACACCTCTCCAGATCATTAACGCAAATGTGGAATCAGCCAATCACACGGCAGCAAGTCAATGCATTTAGGCATGTAGACATGACCAAGACAATCTGCTGCAGTTCAAACCGAGCATCAAAATGGGGAAGAAAGGAGATTTAAGTGACTTTGAAGGTGGTGCCAGACGGGCTGGTCTGAGTATTTCAGAAACTGCTGATCGACTGGGATTTTCACACACAACCATCTCCAGGGTTTACAGAGAATGGAGTTGGGATTGGTTGTTGAGTCGTTACAACCAAGGCATGCAGAAGAGCATCTCTGAATGCGCAACACGTCGAACCTTGAGGCAGATGGGCTACAGCAGCAGAAGACCACACGGAGGGCCACTACTCTCAGCTAAGAACAGGAAACTGAGGCTACATTTCACACAGGCTCACCAAAATTGGACAATGGAAGATTGGAAAAACGTTGCCTGGTCTGATGAGTCTCGATTTCTGCTGCAACATTCGGATGGTAGGGTCAGAATTTGGTGTCAACAACATAAAAGCATGGATCCATGCTGTCTTGTATCAATGGTTCAGGCTGGTGGTGGTGGTGGTGCAATGGTGTGGGGGATATTTTCCTGACACACTTTGGGCCCATTAGTACCAATTGAGCATCGTGTCAACACCACCTGAGTATTGTTGCTGACCATGTCCATCCCTTTATGACCACAGTGTACCCATCTTATGATTGCTACTTCCTATAGGATAACGTACCATATCATAAAGAGCGAATCATCTCAGACTGGTTTCTTGAACATGATAATGAGTTCACTGTACTCGAATGGCCTCCACAGTCACCAGATCTCAATCCAATAGAACACCTTTGGGATGTGGTGGACCGAAAGATTCACATCATGGATGTGCAGCCGACAAATCTGTAACAACTGCGAGATGCTATCACGTCAATATGGACCAGACTCTCTGAGGAATGTTTCCTGTACCTTGTTGAATCTATGCCATGAAGAATTAATTCAGTTCTGAAGGCAAAAGGGGGTCCAACTCTGCACTAGCAAGGTGTACCTAATAAAGTGCCCAGTGAGTTTGTTAGCTAATAATAACTAATTGTATTATTTGCTTTCAGTCAGCTGTGTTGATTATGTTTCAACCCTAACACACATACATACACACACACAATTTCGGTCCTTACAATTTCTTGCATGTGTTCTCAATCTCCGTTTCTCTTTCATGTCGTCTGGAAACCGCGGTAACCCTGCATGAATGTGTAATGGTAGTGTAATTTGTAGGCAAATTGAGTGATTGTGTGAATGGATGTGCTTGTGTGTGTGTGTGTGTGTGTGTGTGTGTGTGTGTGTGTAACCAAGGTTCATCCAAACATGCAGGAGTCCAGCGTCATAGGCGTGAAGGCCACCTGGGGTGAACGGCACTGTAATCAACTGCCCTTACTGTTCAGTGCACTCGCCCATTCTCACTCGGAGGAAGGAATTACACAGCGAACTCCGTGGACCTAATCACAGGCTAATTGATAGTTTGCCCTTGGACTAAATGTTTCGCATACTAAACCAATGTGTTCATAAACAAGCCATTTTATTTGCTAATGAGGCAATTAATTTAATGCAGGTACAGAATGTGGTGCAGGTTCCCCTAATGGCAGCAGATCTGGTGCATTATCAGCTGTGTGTGTGTGTGTGTGTGTGTGTGTGTGTGTGTGTGTGTGTGTGTGTGTGTGTGTGTGTACATTTGTACATTGAGCAGTGCATTAGATTGAGGGAAGGCAGCTCATAATCACTCCTTCTGACAGGATGTGATTTAATCCCTCACCCCCCAGAGCACCCCTCTGTCCCCCAGAGCACCCCTCTGTCCCCCAGAGCACCCCTCTGCCCCTCAGTGCCCCCCCCTCGCCCTCCTCTACTCCCCAGAGATACCACCCCTCCACCTGCTCTGCTCTAGCTCTCCTTTTTCACATCTTTTGGCTCTGTCTCGTTTCTCATTTGATTTGGGGCAGTAGTAGGTGCCCATCTTAGCCCAGGAGAGAGATGAGTGGTGTTGAGCTGGACAGAGAGATTTCATTGGTCACACGATTAAGGGCTAATGACTGGTCCCTCAGCCAGACCCTGAGCTGATATTGTTATGGAGGTGCGTGTCAGAGCGATTGCTAATGTCGTCTGATTCATTGGCTGTGATGCCTGGGCAAACGGAATAAATCACATCTCCAGTAGACGAGCGTGTGTGAGGGGACCCGTGAGACAGTATTGTGGAACCTACACCACGTAAATCCACAATCCGTCCATTGTCATATTCCTCCACCTGGTCCGGCGTGATTTAGTGGCGCTTTAGGGTGTAGGGCGGATTGTGGAAATGTCAACACCGCAGTCGCAAGCATCCATCGCATATTTTGGCTCTTTGTCGTCGGTTTAGTACAGCTGTGTGGTAGTTGGACTTGACAGGGTGTTTAGTTAAGTTGGGATAAAATAGTTTAAACTAGTATGGGTTTAAACTTAAAAAATGATTTAGTATGGGTTTAAACTTTTTAAATAGTTTACTATGGGTTTGGGGTTATGTGAGGTGCATTTGACTAGTGAGGATGTTTAGGGTTGAAGTGTTTTTTGCACATGTGACTCTTGGGGATTATATTAGTACCGAATATGAGAGAGTGTGTGTTTGTGTGCGTGTGTGTGTGTGTGTGTGTGTGTGTGTGTTCGTTCATGTTCAGAATTGGGGTAGCTTATGGGGGGCAGAAGGATGAAACCCCTTATGGATTTTCCGAGTGTCTGTCGTCTCGCTTCTGTGGAGATAATGAGAACAGTGGGCTTTTTTTGCAAAAGCTGTCCAACATCGCACGCACACATATATACACTCCTCCCCCCCTCTCTCTCCATCTCTCTCTTTCTCATACACGCGCACGTACACCCAAGCATGCTTCATGGTTTCGACTAAAATATGTCAAGACTTACTAGTAGACATTTACTCTGCAGAACTACCCTCTGTTTATGTGCACACGCACGCACGCGCACACACAAACACACGCACGCGCGCTCGCGCGCAGGGCTCGCGCTGTGTCTCTGTCGCCTCGAGCTATCAAACTCCCACACCTTGTCTATCCTCAGCTGAAGAGATGTCCTCTACCAGCTTCCAAACGCCTTACGGTGTCAATTAACCTTCGCGCAGCGCTCAGAGGTCCCCCCCCCTCCCCATCAGCTCCCCTTCTTCTCGGCTATTGTATCGAACTTTTAACGTTGTAAGGCTATAACGTGTATTAATCACCGCAGGCATCTGTCTGACACTAACGGGGACAGCGCCGACGCGTATTAATCACTAGCGCCAGCTCCGCGCCACTCGGCCACACAATGCTAATGACTCCCCTCCTAATCCTCTTACGAGCATCTCTAATCTGACACGCGCACCAGCCGCGGACCGCCGCGTGCCGCGCGCGCGCGCTCTCGCAGAGTCCAAACGTGCGCGCGCGGGCGCGTAAACTTGACACGGGCCGCTGGCGGCGCGCGCGGCGCGTTTCGGTGTTCTAACTGTTGTAAATCCGCCTAACCGGATCGTCTGGCGTTAGCGGCTTTATTAGCGCGTCGCCTGCCTGCCGCGGCTGCGCCGGGACCGATAGCGCACCGGTGCGTTTCCGCCAGTATCTGAGCCAAGCGCGCCCGCGTCCCCCTGTTTCTCACGGGGAACTCGTCATCCGTGTCTCACGGAAACAAGATGGAGTCACTGGAGTAGTTTGTCTGTTTTCTTGCGTTGAGATTTTGTTTCCATGCAGCCTGATATGTGTGCACGTAAAACAACAACTCAAGTGAAAGTCGGTGGTAGGATGTGGGTTTATTGTGGACCGTGATGTCATGAGAAAGATAAATAGTGTTAGAGACTTCTGAACACTACATGAGCCTGAGGAGCATTACTGAACTTTCACACACACACACACACACACAAACACACACAAACAAACATAAGGGTATTGCCTCACCCTAAGGCAAAATAGTAGGATAACATCTCCCCATTTAATCACTGCCCCGAATAATTAAAGCCAACAATAAGTCTGTGTGTGTGTGTGTGTGTGTGTGTGTGTGTGTGTGTGTGTGTGTGTGTGTGTGTGTGTGTGTGTGTGTGTGTGTGTGTGTGTGT
>NC_135226.1:17507383-17509883 GCF_052324685.1 Brachyhypopomus gauderio
CCTTCGTATCGCAGGTACACACACCTTCTTACCGCAGCTACACACACCTTCATACCGCAGGTACACACACCTTCATACAGCAGGTACACACACCTTCGTACCGCAGCTACACACACCTTCGTACCGCAGCTACACACACCTTCGTACCGCAGCTACACACACCTTCGTATCGCAGGTACACACACCTTCATACCGCATCTACACACACCTTCGTACCGCAGCTACACACACCTTCGTACCGCAGCTACACACACCTTCGTACCGCAGGTACACACACCTTCGTACCACAGGTACACACACCTTCGTACCGCAGCTACACACACCTTCGTACCGCAGCTACACACACCTTCGTACCGCAGGTACACACACCTTTATACCGCAGCTACACACACCTTCATACCGCAGCTACACACACCTTCGTATCGCAGGTACACACACCTTCGTACCGCAGGTACACACACCTTCATACCGCAGGTAACACACACCTTCATACTGCAGGTAACACACACCTTCATACCACAGGAACACATCTTGACAAACACACATACACACACAATTACATACCACAGGTGCACACAAAAACAACTACATACAACAGGTACACACAGTAAGAAACACATAACAAAGATACATGTCAAAGGTACATACCAAAGTTATAATAACATACATACCCAACACATTAAAGTGGTGATTTTCAGATTCATATAAAGCTCTTCGGCAGTGTTTAGAAATCTTTCATTATACCATTCTTGCATGCACACACACACACACACACACACACACACACACACACACACACACACACACACACACACACACACACACACACACACTGTGGGTATATCTAGTCAAGTCAGTTCATGTTATATTATAAAATAAAATTTACTATATTTTGTGATTTTATTTATTTTTTTGCAGGGTTGGACTAAATTCTATGAATTTTCTCTGTCTGATCTAAGAGCTGGCTTTGACATTATTGACAGACTATTTGAAGGTATGTACTGTGTGAGTGTAAGATGCATTTATGAGTGTGTGAGTGTTTGTTGCAGGAGTGTGTGAGTGTGTTCTTCAAGTGTGACAGTGTGTCCTACGGGTCTTTTGCATCCTTACCCCAAAGAGCCATTTTAATCAAACAGCGCGATTGATTAAACCCAGCGGTACAGTGCTTTTCTCATTAGCTGCGTTGAGCTGATTCCAGGGAGCCCAGCATTCTGCCATGAACACACTCCATGCAGTGTATGACACAAAGCCTGGTCAATAATAATAACACTCTGGGCTGATTTCTTAACAATAGATCCTAATGGGGAGGGGGGGAGAGGGAGAAAGAGAGAGAGAGGGGGAGAGAGAGAGAAGGCCTGTTCAGTGAAACTAGTGTGCTCATGCTGTATCACTATGGAGAGATTTAGAACATGTTTGGAACAATTATAAACATGATGTTACTGGTGAGATGATGATGATGATGTTAGCTGGGTGGAGGTGGTGGAGGTATTCTCGTGTAAACACTAGTCCTGTAGGTCCAGGACGATGATATTAGTTGGGTGGAGGTGGTGGAGAAGGTGGAAGTATTCTCGTGTAAACACTAGTCATGTAGGTCCAGGATGATGATGGTGTTAGCTGGGTGGAGGTGGTGGAGGTAGTCTCGTGTAAACACTAGTCCTGTAGGTCCAGGATGATGATGATAGCTGGGTGGAGGTGGTGGAGGTATTCTCGTGTAAACACTAGTCCTGTAGGTCCAGGATGATGATGTTAGCTGGGTGGAGGTGGTGGAGGTAGTCTCGTGTAAACACTAGTCCTGTAGGTCCAGGATGATGATGGTGTTAGCTGGGTGGAGGTGGTGGAGGTAGTCTCGTGTAAACACTAGTCCTGTAGGTCCAGGATGATGATGATAGCTGGGTGGAGGTGGTGGAGGTAGTCTCGTGTAAACACTAGTCCTGTAGGTCCAGGATGATGATGATAGCTGGGTGGAGGTGGTGGAGGTATTCTCGTGTAAACACTAGTCCTGTAGGTCCAGGATGATGATGGTGTTAGCTGGGTGGAGGTGGTGGAGGTAGTCTCGTGTAAACACTAGTCCTGTAGGTCCAGGATGATGATGATAGCTGGGTGGAGGTGGTGGAGGTAGTCTCGTGTAAACACTAGTCCTGTAGGTCCAGGATGATGATGGTGTTAGCTGGGTGGAGGTGGTGGAGGTAGTCTCGTGTAAACACTAGTCCTGTAGGTCCAGCATGATGATGATAGCTGGGTGGAGGTGGTGGAGGTATTCTCGTGTAAACACTAGTCCTGTAGGTCCAGGATGATGATGATAGCTGGGTGGAGGTGGTGGAGGTAGTCTCGTGTAAACACTAGTGTCCTGTAGGTCCAGGATGATGATGTTAGCTGGGTGGAGGTGGTGGAGGTATTCTCGTGTAAACACTAGTCATGTAGGTCCAGGATGATGATGATGTTAGCTGGGTGGAGGTGGTGGAGGTATTCTTGTGTAAACACTAGTCCTGTAGGTCCAGGA
>NC_135226.1:17514883-17534883 GCF_052324685.1 Brachyhypopomus gauderio
AGAGAGAGAGGGAGAGAGATGTGGAGAGGGAGAGACAGATGGGGAGAGGGAGAGAGAGACAAGTTGAGTATGGGATGATTGTGGTGGTTAGTGAGGGTCAGTGCTCCATTAAGCTGCTTTGGGTTCTTTTTGCACATTCAACCATGCTTTATCCTTCTGTGTGTGTGTGTGTGTGTGTGTGTGTGTGTGTGTGTGTGTGTGTGTGTGTGTGTGTGTGTGTGTGTGCCTGTTTATGATTGTGATTGTATGATTGTGTGTGTGCATGTGCTTGCACGCACGTGTGTGTGTGCATTCAGAGATCACATAATTCTACCGGGCTAACACTTTACCCTCATTTAGCCAATCAGACCACGACAAGCACACACTGCCAAGCTCCAACAGCCACTGGGAGAGCAGCCAAAGAGCTGCTGTGTGTGTGTGTGTGTGTGTGTGTGTGTGTGTGTGTGTGTGTGTGTGTGTGTGTGTGTGTGTGTGTGTGTGTGTGTGTGTGTGTGAGTGCGTGCGTGCATGCGTGCATGCAGGTACGCACATGATGTGCATGCGTGTGTGTATTTGTTTGTGTGTGTGTGTGCGTGTGTGTGTGTGTATTTGTGCGTGCGTGCGTGCGTGTGTGTGCGTATGTGTGTGTGTGTGTATTTGTGTGTGTGTGTGTGTGTGCGTGCATGTGTGCGTGCGTGCGTGCGTGCGTGCGTGCGTGCGTGTATGTGTGTGTGTGTGTGTGTGTGTGTGTGTGTGTGTGTGTGTGTGTGTGTGTGTGTGTGTGTGTGTGTGTGTGTGTGTGTGTGATCTCCACTGCAGACTCGAGAGCACTTGTCCTCATCTTAATGGAGTGTGTCCGTTCCACACAGCAGAAGCTTTTCATAATAATAAATAGTAATAAATAAACCATCAGGTTGAAAATCAAATCAAAGTTTCTCTGTGCTGAGGAAACATGAGCAGATAGCCACAGAAATAAATCAGTAAAGCGAGGCGTGAGCTGTCCTTGGGCTCCGTCACTGATACAGGGCGTCCCGTACTGACTCTGCAGCTCACACACGACCTGCATGACCCAGACTCTGGAATGAAGAAGGCAAAATGGTGAAACGTCTCTGGACTGCTCTCGTGTTTGTGTTGTAAATGCAAATATAATTCTTTTAAATGGTTTCTAGCGTAGGAAGAGTGGGGGAATGAAAGTATTGATTTCAGGAGCTGAAACATCCCAGCCACTCTGGCTTTATGAATGAATCAAATTAAGATTGCTTCCTGCTGCAGCCTGCCTGGTGATATTCAAGAGGAATGTATGTGTGTGTGTGTGTGTGTGTGTGTGTGTGTGTGTGTGTGTGTGTGTGTGTGTGTGTGTGTGTGTGTGTGTGTGTGTGTGTGTGTGTTGGATGTGTGTTTGGATGTGTGTGTGTGTGTTTGGATGTGTGTACTGACAATAATAGTCTTATACAGATATGGACAACAAACATGATATTCAAAAATTAAATACTGCTGTGAAATTGACATCACAACACAAACAGTAATATCATAAATAATCCAGTGCCAGTAAACAATGCACATGTTTGTATAGTAAACGTTCTAATTTATTACGCTTGAAACAGCATAGGATTTTCATGTTAGTGCAACTCAGTTGCACAATTATTATATATTAATATTGGTTAGCATTGAACATAATTAGCTTAATATTATTAGCCTACCACTTAATAACTAAAAAAATAAATTCACATCAAGGATTGTTTCAATTATGACCAGATACTAATCCAACAATACTGTATATGAAAATACTACCAGAAATGGAAAGTAGTGAACTTTCAAAACCAGATCATCATCATATGCTAATGTCAATACCAGATCACCATCATACGCTAATGTAAATTAGCATAAGATGTCATTGTATGCTAATGTTAATACCAGATCACTATTGTATGCTAATGTAATGCAAGATCGCTGTCATATGCTAATGTCAGCACCAGATCACCATCATATACTAACAAGCATATAACTAGTAATTGTAGTAGCTCTACTGGAGCTGTAGTGGAGCTGTAGTGGAGCTCTACTGGAGCTGTAGTGGAGCTGTAGTGGAGCTCTACTGGAGCTGTAGTGGAGCTGTAGTGGAGCTCTACTGGTGCTGTAGTGGAGCTATAGTGGAGCTCTACTGGAGCTGTAGTGGAGGCATAGTGGAGCTCTACTGGAGCTGTAGTGGAGCTTTACTGGAGCTATAGTGGAGCTGTAGTGGAGCCGTAGTGGAGCTCTACTGGAGCTGTAGTGGAGCTTTAGTGGAGCCATAGTGGAGCTCTACTGGAGCTGTAGTGGAGCTTTACTGGAGCTATAGTGGAGCTTTAGTGGAGCCATAGTGGAGCTCTACTGGAGCTGTAGTGGAGCTTTACTGGAGCTATAGTGGATCCATAATGGAGCTCTACTAGAGCTGTAGTGGAGCTTTAGTGGAGCCGTAGTGGAGCTCTACTGGAGCCATAGTGGAGCTCTAATGAAGCTGTAGTGTAGGCATAGTGGAGCTCTACTGGAGCCCTAGTGGAGCCGTAGTGGAGCCGTAGTGGAGCCGTAGTGAAGCTCTAGTGGAGCTGTAGTGGATCTGTTGTGGAGCTGTAGTGGAGCTCTAGTGGAGCCGTAGTGGAGCCGTAGTGTATCTGTTTTGGAGCCGTAGTGTATCTGTTGTGGAGTTGTAGTGGAGCTGTAGTGGAGCTATAGTGCCTGGTATGCTGCTCTCTGCTTCATTCATGCTCTACTCAGACTGGCATAGCTGTGTGATCAGCGTAGGGTTATGGTGAGGTCGCTTTCTCTGAAAGGGCCAGCGTATTTTTTTCTACAGATCTTTCTATATATTTCACTATAGAATTCTGCTGGCCATGATGATCTGATAAATACATGTAATCTGACATTGACAGCCAGTATGTACAGTAAATATACAATTTATGTGTACATATATGCAAGTGAAATAGTCAGGTTCTGTATCTTCTGTGCTTCAGAGTTCATATCGCTGTCTGACTTATCACTGTCTGACATATCACTGTCCAAATCTTGCAGTAATAATGAAATGTTTCTCACATTTGTGTTAGCTGTGCTGCAAATTGGTATACGGAGCGTTAATGCATATGGGCAGAAAAGCAACGCAGAACTCAAATACATGCTAATGTATTACACAGAGATCTTTGTCACATCGCTATCTAGAAGGCAAAGATTTTCAGATGTTTCTGTCAGAGTGCACTGGTGCACTGGCGGGTCCTTAAAAAGTCTTAAAATGTCTTAAATTTAGTTTTCCATATTCAAGGCCTAAAAATGTCTTAAAATGTCTGGAATTTTATGAGGGGAGGCATTAAATTATTATAAGTGTGTGTTGTTCAGTTGTTCTGGTGCGTTGTGAACTTTGCCGAATCTAGCGCTAATGCAGAAAATAACCGCTCCAGGGTCCTAGTGCTAGATTCCTAGCGTTGGAGTATACCAGACCTGGGCAAACAACGGCCCGTGGGCCACATCCGGCCCGTTGTGCGTCCCTGTCCGTCCCGCGAGAGGCCAATCATAAATTAAACAAATATCTATGTCGTGCGTGCAATACAACTGTGACGCTTTTATTTTGAAAGCGCTACGTTTGTGTTAATTCCGTGTGGACATACCTGCGTGTGTGTGTGAGCTGTGCGAGAAACACTGTAGGTGATCAGCGACAAGTTAAGGCTGAATTTATACTTTCGGGAGTGAACGTTGCACCTCGCGCGAACCTCCGCAAACGGTGGAAAATTTACGTAACGAATTTTAATAGTGCATTGTGTTTTAGGTTTGAAAAGTGCTGTAATTTAGGCTAAAGTACTTGAAAATGCTTGAAATTGTAACTGTATTTCGATTCACAACAATTTATTGTAATTGCGGTGGCGGAGGGACTCACGCGCTGTTGATTCGCAAGGTCGTGCACCTCTCGAATTTTGTAACTTCGCGCGCGCGCCGCGCTTCAGCGCAATGAACAGTCATGTTTGCAGGGTTCATACACCTTTATAAGGTGGAATTCAAGCACTTGTACGTCACTTTCAAGGTCCATTTCAATATTTCCCAGCATGTTAAGCTTAAATAAGTTAAATATTTATACATATATTCGAAATGATCCGAAATAATTCGCTTTTTTTAATTGTTGTTTATTTTCTTCACGTTCTCTCATGTTTCGTCCTGGAATTACAAGAGGCTCGTATTTGTTAACGTAATACAAGAAAACTGTTCATTCAGATGGTTATTTGTTGTGAAACGAAGTAGTTACAATTTCAAACATTTTCAAGTATTTAGCCTAAATTCCAACACTTTTCAAATCTGAAACAAAAAGCAACATTAAAATTGGTCAGGTAAATGTTCCTTCCCCTGTTTTTGAGGGGTGTTTCTTTATACCAACACACATCGTTTCGGAGAACACTGCACAGAATGTGATGCGGCAAGTATAAAGTTTGCGTGAGGTGGGCGGAGCCACTGTGATGACGTCATTATTGTTTGTGTGGCCCTCTGACACAATTCAGGTTTCTCATGTGGCCCCTTGTAAAAATTAATTGCCCACCCCTGGAGTATACGGCCTCAACAACGTCAACAATTTCTGTTCGCCAACCCCCCCCCCGTCAACGATTCTCGTTCGACACCCCCCCCCCCCCCCCCCACACGTCAACGATGTGGAACACACCTGCATTCCCAGTAATAGTATTATTTTTTCTTGTGAGAGGTATTAAAAAGGTCTTAAAAGTCATTGAATTTGAGATTTTAAAATGTGCAGATACCCTGCTGTATGCAAGTATTTCACTTTTTTCATGGTTTGTGTTTGTGTGTGTGTGTGTGTGTGTGTGTGTGTGTGTGTGTGTGTGTGTGTGTGTGTGTGTGTCAGGGCTGGGTAGAGAGAGTGGAGAGGAACACTCTCCTAAGCGACACTCTGGATCTGTCCGAACTCTTCCATCCAGACACATTCCTCAATGCCCTGAGACAGGAAACAGCCAGGTAAGGGTTGTGTGTGTGTGTGTGTGTGTGTGTGTGTGTGTGTGTGTGTGTGTGTGTGTGTGTGTGTGTGTGTGTGTGTGTGTGTGTGTGTGTGTGTGTGTGTGTGTGGGATTAGCAGCGTGTGCATGCAGGTTAATGGATGTCCACTCAGAGGCTTGTCTGGCTTTGTTTAGGTCTATGTGCTGCTCTATGGACAGCCTGAAGTTTACAGCATCATGGAGGAATGAAATAGCTGGTGCCAAACTACAAGTGAAGGTACACACACACATATAACACACACACACACATATACACATATAACACATACACATATAACACACACACACATATACACATATAACACACACACACATATACACATATAACACACACACACACACACACATATAACACACACACACATACACATATAACACACACACACATATACACATATAACACACACACACACACATATAACACACACACATACACATATACACATATAACACACACATATACACATATAACACACACAAACACACATATAACACACACACACACACACATATACACATATAACACACACATACACATATAACACACACACACACACACATTTTCAGGATTTTGTTTAAGAAATATATGTTGCAATATGGAAGAAATTGTCTGTTATCCTGTACCCTTAAGGTTCGTGCTGGATTAGGCTTAGAATACATAAGCCCACATCTTTCAATCAAATCAAATTGTTTTGCACAGAACAAAGAGAATTTTACTTGCCCCAAGGATTCAGATTCTGTTTTCCTCCCAGCAAGCCTCTTTGCACATTTCAAATAAACATTTTGAGGAAGAATTTGTCCCTGTGTATATTTCTATGCGGATACATGAAAGCCTCTCAGATATTGTCAACCCTCTGCTGTCTGAACATGCTGGCGGCTCCTCCACTTCTGAGAAGCAAAATCTGCAACTTTTCTAGCACAGAACTTTTGCCCTTGAGGCAGAACGGATTCACGTTTGCATGCCTGCTGGATGGAACCGTCCCAGCAAGAGTGAATTGCAGTGCGAATGGTGTCAGGGCAGAAATATGGGCTTCTTACGGGTGTTTACCCTCACGCAGGGTGCCCTGAGAGGCGTGTAAAAGGATCAGAGGTAAAGAGCAGGGGGAGAGAGAGAGAGAGAGTGTGTGTGTGTGTGTGTGTCTGTCATGCTGCAGCTGTGCCCTCAATCTGCCCCCGGCTCCACCCTGCCCTGTCTGCTGCCACGGAACAATCACACCCTGCTTTCTGTGTGTGTGTGTGTTGTACATACGTGTGTGTGTGTGTGTGTGTGTGTGTGTGTGTGTGTGTGTGTGTGTGTGTGTGTGTGTGCACATTCTTGTGTGTGCATACTAATGTGTGCGTGTGTGTGGGTGTGTGTGGCAGGTTGGAGGACTTCAGTTGGAGGGCTGTAGTTTTGACGGGAATCGTCTGAGTGAGAACCAGCATGACTCTCCCAGTGTGTGTTCTGTTCCTGCTTGCTACATGGCCTGGATCCCACAGGTACAGCTACACCCACACACAATCTGTCACACTCACACACATCCACACAGGAAAACAAAAACACACATCCTCATCCACCCACAACCCCGTCACACACACCCTCATCCACCCACAACCCCGTCACACACACCCTCATCCACCCACAACCCCATCACACACACCCTCATCCACCCACAACCCCATCACACACACCCTCATCCACCCACAACCCTGTCACACACACCCTCATCCACCCACAACCCCGTCAAACACACCCTCATCCACCCACAACCCCGTCACACACATCCTCATCCACCCACAACCCTGTCACACACACCCTCATCCACCCACAACCCCGTCAAACACACCCTCATCCACCCACAACCCCGTCACACACATCCTCATCCACCCACAACCCTGTCACACACACCCTCATCCACCCACAACCCCGTCTAACACACACCCTCATCCACCCACAACTCCGTCAAACACACCCTCATCCACCCACAACCCCGTCACACACCCTCATCCACCCACAACCCTGTCACACACACCCTCATCCACCCACAACCCCATCACACACACCCTCATCCACCCACAACCCCGTCACACACACCCTCATCCACCCACAACCCCGTCACACACACCCTCATCCACCCACAACCCCGTCACACACACCCTCATCCACCCACAACCCCGTCACACACACCCTCATCCACCCACAACCCCATCACACACACCCTCATCCACCCACAACCCCGTCACACACACCCTCATCCACTCACAACCCCGTCACACACACACCCTCATCCACCCACAACCCCATCACACACCCTCATCCACCCACAACCCCGTCACACACACCCTCATTCACCCACAACCCCGTCACACACCCTCATTCACCCACAACCCCGTCACACACACCCTCATCCACCCACAACCCCGTCACACACCCTCTCTGCTTGGGGAGAAGGAGAGGATCAGACCAGTATGAGAGCTGCTGTTGTAATGCTAAGTGCGTGTGCGTGTGTGTGTGTGTGTGTGTGTGTGTGTGTGTGTGTGTGTGTGTGTGTGTGTGTGTGTGTGTGTGTGTGTGTGTGTGTGTGTGTGTTCAGACTCTTCCAGGTAGTTATTCCCCAGAGGACTGTGTCTGGTTGCCACTGTACACGAGTGCTGAGAGGGTGTGTGTAGTCACACATGTACAGCTGCCCTGTGGAGGAAACCAGGACCAATGGATCCAGAGTGGAGCTGCTCTGTTCCTCAAACAACAGTAACACACACACACACACACACACACACACACACACACACACACACACACACACATGGAGCTCTATCCCTTTTACTATCTCTAGTACTGTTATATGTTCACTGTTGTACAAAATCTATATATCTATTGATATATTTTTTACAATTATTCCTATAAATTGTCACTTGTAATAGTAGTTGGTTGATGTACATTAGCCGTGGCTGTGAGAGTGTAAAGACTTGCATTCTTTTGTGAACTACAGTGCATTCATCAAATAAACCTTCAGCTCAGTCAAAGCAAAGCATATTGCGAGTGTTTGTGTGAGTGTGTGATAAAGGTCTGGGTTTTACAGGGGTTCAGGACAAACTGTATTTAAACATTTATTCTGAGAGTTTAGTACACAGGGTGTTTTAAGCACTGTTTTTTATATTTGGTTTGATGTCCTAATAAAATAAGTTAATAATGCTAATACTACAGAAATTGAGATGATGTAATTCTGTTTATTTTATATAGCACCTTTTGTGCATAAGTCACTCACTCATCAGGAACGCCTCACGCCCGTTACACAAAGAGTTCAAGGAATCAGGACGAATAAAGCCAGTTAAACGTAGGCCTCCGTATAAAATCTGAACTGTTTAAAAGGTCAGGAGAGGAGTGAGAGGTGGAGTCCTCCTGCAGGAGGCCTGGAGGGTGGAGGTAGGCCAGCAGCCCAAGGGACCGGCATCCGCCCTCTCCATGACAACAGTCTCCCACATCAAAGAGAGCCCTCTGTCCGACAGTAACACTAATCTTTACTAAACACCAGCTCTCCATCAGGACCAGGCTGAAATGAAAGCACCACGATCTACTAACCGACACTTCTAGTGTTGTAATTGATGCAGATACAATGGCGCAGAATTAAAACAAAGACAGTTGAGCCAGCAAGATCTTCCCCTGCCCCACGGTCACACGGGACACTGGCATGGGGCCTGGACGCAGGGGACGTCCCGCACCCGCAGGACCGGGTCCAGACGCACGCACTGAGACGTGCAGGTGGACCTGTGCTTTCTCCCGCCACGTCAAGCACCGTCAGACTCTTAATCTCAGCAGCCCTAATGATACCGTTAGTTGCGCTGTTGGACGTGGTCACAGGAGTAAGAGCCCTTGAGCTGAATTGAATTGAATTGGAGGGGTTGTCCAGAGAGAGAGACAGGAGAGACACAGACTCTTCCGTCGTGTCGCTCTGTCTCCCTTGGCTGAGGTAATTGGACCTTGGCACTGGGACGCACCACCCTGCGTCCCGGACGCGTTCGAGCTGACGTGCATATGGGTGTGTGCATGTCTGAGTGCTTCTAATTTGTGTGAGTGTATTGAAGCATTTTGCTTCCTGAGCTGATTGAGGACCTCTGTCCAAAACGCTCTTTTCTGTAGAAACCTTGTAAACTTCATTACAATTTTGACAACCTGTACATCTTTAACTACAGTTCTCTGCAGTTACCCTCTGAAATTGTCTTCTGGTGTTTAAAATGCACTCTAGGTTAGGGATAATATTGCGGCGTAGCACACGAGGTGTTCCTGAGAAACAGGGCGTTTCTGAGATCCTTCAAAAGCAGTGTGGTGGTCCTGCTGATGAAGGACCTCCGTCTCCAACGTCCTGTGGCTCTGGAAACCTGCTGTACTACACTACATTTGTTCCTTTACATGTTTCCCTATAACACCGTGTAGTTCTATATAATGTAGCGTATTCGTTATATGTATCGTGTGGTGTGTGTTCCTATGTCTGTGCTTGTCTCAGCATGTTTTCTGATGGCTGCGTTCTCACTGTGTGTAAATCTGACTACATGTTGGTAATAGTTCTGTGGGTCAGTGTTTTGTGCTGCAGAGGGGGGGATTACATATGACAGACCAGTTCAGTTAACAGGATCAGAGGAGAAGGGCAGCAAACAACCCTGTGTGTGTGTGTGTGTGTGTGTGTGTGTGTGTGTGTGTGTGTGTGTGTGTGTGTGTGTGTGTGTGTGTGTGTGTGTGTGTGTGTGTGTGTGTGTGTGTGTGTGTGTGTGTGTGTGTGTGTGTGTGTGTGTGTGTGTGTGTGTGTGTGTGTGTGTGTGTGTGAGTGAGTGTGTGTGAGTGTGTGTGAGTGTGTGTGTGTGTGTGTGTGTGTGTGTGTGTGTGTGTGTGTGAGTGTGTGTGAGTGTGAGTGAGTGTGAGTGTGTGTGAGTGTGTGTGTGTGTGTGTGTGTGTGTGTGTGTGTGTGTGTGTGTGTGTGCGTGAGTGCGTGCGTGCGTGCGTGCGTGTGTTACCTTCACTATAATCATGAAGCTCCGTCCTTTGTGCCATCTCAGTAAAAGCCTTTTAGAAACACGGGACCAGTGTAACAAATATGAACTGACTCAGGTGTAGGATCTGTCTCTCTCTCATCTACAGGGACATGTGTAGGATCTGTCTCTCTCTCATCTACAGGGACATGTGTAGGATCTGTCTCTCTCTCATCTACAGGGACATGTGTAGGATCTGTCTCTCTCTCATCTACAGGGACATGTGTAGGATCTGTCTGTCTCTCATCTACAGGGACATGTGTAGGATCTGTGTCTCTCTCATCTACAGGGACATGTGTAGGATCTGTCTCTCTCTCATCTACAGGGACATGTGTAGGATCTGTCTGTCTCTCATCTACAGGGACATGTGTAGGATCTGTCTCTCTCTCATCTACAGGGACATGTGTAGGATCTGTCTCTCTCTCTCATCTACAGGGACATGTGTAGGATCTGTGTCTCTCTCATCTACAGGGACATGTGTAGGATCTGTCTCTCATCTACAGGGACATGTGTAGGATCTGTCTGTCTCTCTCATCTACAGGGACATGTTTAGGATCTGTCTGTCTCTCTCATCTACAGGGACATGTGTAGGATCTGTCTCTCTCTCTCATCTACAGGGACATGTGTAGGATCTGTCTCTCATCTACAGGGACATGTGTAGGATCTGTCTCTCTCTCATCTACAGGGACATGTGTAGGATCTGTGTCTCTCTCATCTACAGGGACATGTGTAGGATCTGTCTCTCTCTCATCTATGGGGACATGTGTAGGATCTGTGTCTCTCTCATCTATGGGGACATGTGTAGGATCTGTGTCTCTCTCATCTACAGGGACATGTGTAGGATCTGTCTGTCTCTCTCATCTACAGGGACATGTGTAGGATCTGTCTCTCTCTCTCATCTACAGGGACATGTGTAGGATCTGTCTGTCTCTCATCTACAGGGACATGTGTAGGATCTGTCTCTCTCATCTACAGGGACATGTGTAGGATCTGTCTGTCTCTCTCATCTACAGGGACATGTGTAGGATCTGTCTGTCTCACTCATCTACAGGGACATGTGTAGGATCTGTCTGTCTCTCTCATCTACAGGGACATGTGTAGGATCTGTCTCTCTCATCTACAGGGACATGTGTAGGATCTGTCTCTCATCTACAGGGACATGTGTAGGATCTGTCTGTCTCTCTCATCTACAGGGACATGTGTAGGATCTGTCTGTCTCTCTCATCTACAGGGACATGTGTAGGATCTGTCTCTCTCTCTCATCTACAGGGACATGTGTAGGATCTGTCTCTCTCTCTCATCTACAGGGACATGTATAGGATCTGTCTCTCATCTACAGGGACATGTGTAGGATCTGTCTCTCTCATCCACAGGGACATGTGTAGGATCTGTCTCACCTGACCAGAGTCAGGTGTATGGTCTGTCTCTCTCTCTCCACAGAGTGAGGTGTATGGTCTCTCTCTCTGTCTCTCTCTTCAGAGTCAGGTGTATGGTCTGTCTGTCTCTCTCTCTTCACAGAGTCAGGTGTATGGTCTGTCTGTCTCTCTTCACAGAGTCAGGTGTATGGTCTGCAGGGAAAAGTCAAATATAGGAAGACTCTGTAAACAGTGTGCGTGCCTACACACAAACACCTCACTGAGAGAATATTCTAGAGTAGTTCACACACACCCACAGGCTCACTCTCAGGGTGTGTGTGTGTGTGTATGTGTGTTTTGTGTGTGTTAGCTTAGAAAAGTCTCTTCTTTAATGAACCAAAAAAGGATAGATGATCTAATGTTGTTTGTGAAGATTTTATTCTTCTTCTCCTCCCTCCCTATCTCCCCCCCCCTCTCTCTCCCTCTCTCTTTCTGCCCCCCCCCGTCATTGTCTCTAATTCTGACCACACTGCCCTATGTTACTGCTGAGCTACTGAGAACATCACCACGGTAACGCTAGCCTTGATTGGCAGCCATGTCCTGTGCCCCTCTTGCATGCAAACAATGCAACACATGCACCTTTGCATTTTTAAAATATCCACTGTGTGTGTGTGTGTGTGTGTGTGTGTGTGTGTGTGTGTGTGTGTGTGTGTGTGTTCCTGTGCTCCTTAGATGATGTGGTTCATGTTTGAATAATGTATGTCAGAGGAATGAATGTGTCTCAGATGCTGAGCCTAGCGTTCTTCAGAACTGACAACCTCTCCCTACCTACCTAAGCACGCTCTCTCTCTCCCTCTCTCTCTCTCTGTCTCATCTTTTTCAGATTCTTCTTAACAACGCTGTCTTGGCATGAATGTTACAAGTGACACTGTTGCCAAACTAATTAACTTAATTGAACACAAACAGAAGAATAAAATGATGAATTAGTAATTTTCCTATCCTAGACTGTTACGCTTCTGAATATTCCAGTTCAGATGAGAACATGAAAGACTATAAGACCCTGACTCCATATGTACCGGGTGATTAATGATATATGGGCTATGGGGAAGTCCTTTGAGATGCAGAATATTTTTTTAAATGTTATAAAATCAGAACCACGTGCTGGTAAATTTGATGTGGTTTTGATTGGGATCCCAAGGATGATCCCAAGGATGAACCAGTGTCCTAACGTGGGAGGAGTCTTATAGTGTGAACACATCTGATTGGTCGGTTGTGGGCGAAGCCCGTTCATGGTCAAGACGAGACTGAAGGTTTTACAGTTGGAGTGCAGCTATGAGACAGAGCTGATGAGTTGGGGAGAAACCTCTCTCATGCTCTCTTTCTCTGCTCACGCTCTCTTTCTCTCTGTCTTCCTCTCCCTCCCTTTCCTTCCTTATCAATCTATCAGGAAACATTTTGGCAGTTTTTTTCTGTTACGTTTCTGTAAATTTACACTCTGTATATTATATTGCCTCATTACAATATCTCTACCACTGTAATCTGTAAATGACTAGTTTATGTGCACCATGTAAGCCCTGGTACATTCAGCCTCAATTATGACAGAATTACATATAATTTAAATACCAACATAATAACTAACCAGAGTGATCAAGAGTCTAAAAACCACAAATGGTTTGAGAGCTTGATGATGTGTCTATGTATTCGGCCTCTGCTGCTCTTACTGGTTAAACTCTAAATGAGGTACGTGACCTGAACTCTAGAGGTAACAAAGCACTCCTGATTCTTACCAGGTTATTTCAAACCAGCCCACATGTTAACATTCCACAAAAGGGCAGTGTTTAACAAATAAATAAAACATATTCATGCAGGAGAATTGAAACATTTAGAAATATCTCTCTCTCTCTCTCTCTCTCTCTCTCTCTCTCTCTCTCTCCTCTCTCTCTCTCTCTCTCTCCTTCTCTCTCTGTCTCTTTAATATAATTATCTAAACGGATACTCCTGAGTATGATGCCCCATCTGTCAGTGGGCTCACACAGTCAGACAAGTAAGGACCCTGTGATTGTCAGCTTTACTGGAAAGACCCTGTGTGTGTGTGTGTGTGTGTGTGTGTGGTGTGTGTGTGTGTGTGTGTGTGTGTGTGTGTGTGTGTGTTTGTGTGTGTGTGTGTGTGTGTGTGTGTGTGTGTGGTGGTGCACTGGACAGAAAGCAGACACATTTGATCATTCTGGTAAACCATATAAAGCCTTTTTCCTATGAATTAATGTCCAGTATGAGTTGGTGGGTTGGGCTGTTCTGGCCTGAGATCCTAACTGCATTCCTCTTTAAATCAGAGCCTCCATCACAGACTCTACTGGAACCTCGAGGTAATGAGCTATTCATTACATTTGAGAAGAAACGCAAGTCTCTTTTACAGAGAGGCGAACCACATTATAAAAATTTAATTGGATACAGTTATGTCAGCCCCTGTTGTAGCAAACACCAAGTGTTCTGTGTTTGTGTTCTCCACAGTAGACTGGTGTGGAGGATTCTGGGAACAACGTCTGTAATAGCACAAAGTAGCAGTACGTAACACTAAATGCCAAACACTATAAGAATGGATGTCCAGCAGCTGACGGGCTTAACGAGGCCTGGAGTTCACCATTTGTCTTTTGTCTGTTAGTGTGTGTGTGTGTGTGTGTGTGTGTTAGAATGTTGTCGCAGACATCATAACTGGTGTGTAAGTGGAATACTCGTCTACATCGGGCCAAAAAACCCCCCCAAAACGGAATGCGCTTCAGAGCGTGCTCAGAAGTGAGGAAGAGGAGGGTCTTCGTGGAGGGCGGGGCCTTACTCTTCGCTGTGCTCTTCTGGTGTTTCGCGGCCGTGTGCCGTGGCAGTGAGCATTGTTCCTCTACTGCATCACGTGTGCCACGTGACGTCATGATTCTGGTCCGTGTTCCACTGACACGTTACATCATTTAAGTGTTGGTGATCGATGCACCTGTTGTGTGGGAAATGGCCTCTGGTGGAACCGTAGTTCAGTACACTTCCTCTTGGTTAACCAGCATTCAGGTGTGTGTGTGTGTGTGTGTGTGTGTGTGTGTGTGTGTGTGTGTGTGTGTGTGTGTGTGAGCGCGGCGCGCAAAAGTCATTTAAGGCTGTGCTCTACTGACTGCAAAACTTCCAAGACTCCTGCTGTTACCATGGAAACAAACAAACAAACAAAAACCCAGAACCAAAGTCTTCTCCTTATCTCACACCTTGTTCCTGATCTGATTGGTTTCTGACCACAACTGCATTTCACTCGTGTCCAATCACCAGGCCACACTAATATACTAATCCCACCTCCCAGTTCGCCCCATTTTACCCACATCATCCAGTTGCTCCAGAGAACTCTGACCTGTTCACCTGAGTAAATGTAGCCGTGCGTCTTCCCCTGGAATCTGAGTATTGGCCTTAATGTGACAGATTGGATTTTATTATTGATTGGCTTGATTGATTCCTCCCCTCCCCTGGCCCCTCCCCTTTGTGCCCCTCCCCCTGGGGCCCCTCCCCCTCACCTTGTGGGAAGATGCCAGTTCTACAGGTTTGGTTCTAGTGATCCAGCTGACGCTCCGGGACACAGAGCTGCACAAGCTTCAGTACAGAACTCAAATCAAGTAGATACTTAAATTAACTTGTGTGTGTGTGTGTGTGAGAGAGAGAGAGAGAGAGAGAGAGAGAGAGAGAGAGAGAGAGAGCACGCATGTATAATGTATCTCTATTTAAGCTCTGGAAAAACATAATCAGTGTTGTTTCTACCTTCAAAGTGAATACCAAGGGTTCTAACATACACGAGCACTGTGCATATCAACATCCTCTAGGCATAGTTTGTTATAGCTGTGGGGTGCCACTAGAGGGCAGTGTGCAGAGTCTGATGATGGAGACTGAAGAACGTTTAGACCACGAGAAGGAAGGCATGAGTGCACACTCAGACTTGGCTGGAGTGATGGAGTGATGGAGTGATGGAGTGATGGAGTGATTCTGCCTTGTGTCCCCTTTACTGGGGGACCAATGAGTTGGCGGTATGTATATTGGCACATGCCAATTTGTGTGTGTGTGTAGTTGTTTATATGTGTGTGTGTGTGTTGTGTATGTGTGTGTATTTGTGTGTGTTGTGTATTAGTGTGTGTGTAGTTGTTTATATGTGTGTGTGTTGTGTATGTGTGTGTATTTGTGTGTGTGTGTTTGTGTATTTGTGTGTGTAGTTTGTGTGTGTGTAGTTGTGTGTGTCTGTGTGTGTTGTTGTGTATGTGTGTGTATTTGTGTGTGTGTGTTGTGTATTTGTGTGTGTCTGTGTGTGTGTTGTTGTTGTATTTGTGTGTGTGTGTGTGTGTGTGTGTAGTTGTGTGTGTGTGTGTAGTTGTGTGTGTGTGTGTGTGTGTTGTGTATTTGTCTGTGTGTGTGTGTGTGGTGTATTTGTGTGTGTGTGTGTGTTGTATTTGTGTGTGTGTTGTTCTGTCCATTTACCAACACGCTCAGTGACCAAATGCTGGCCAGCGCGAGCTCAGATAAACACCTGGACCTGCTGTAATGTGAGCGTCATCTCTCTGGACTCCATGTGTGTCCTGAAGTGGCCACACCCGCAGGGAAGCCACCTGCCCTGGGGAAGCATTCACCATCCTGTGGGGTGGTTGGTCTGGGGCAGACAGCTGGTACTCACCACAGACATCCACCACGCTCACCTTCATCACACTGCCTGTGCTGTTCGATGGTTGACCTGGAGAGGGGTGTGTGTGTGTGTGTGTGTGTGTGTGTGTGTGTGTGTGTGTGTGGTGTGTGGTTGTGTGTTGTATGAGACCATCTACGCCCAGACGTCTTTCAGCACGGTGTTGCTGGGATTTGTCTCCTCTGTGGACATCAAACATTGTGAGATGGGAGCAGAACTCAGACTCTGTGTGTCCTGGTCACCCTGAGCAGCAGAGGGCCAAACAGGATACAGGGAAACAGAAGGAATGCCTCGCTTTAGGAAAAGAGTGTGTGTGTGTGTGTGTGTGTGTGTGTGTGTGTGTGTGTGTGTGTGTGTGTGTGTGAGTGTGCAAGCTCAGACCTTAAAAGGGGCTGTTTGATTTTCTGCCCCTCTGAGGGCCACTAGCTCCACTGGATTCTTGCACCATTCTGACTGCACACTGTATTTCACACCTTTATTTATTAGTAGTGAAACTGCAGGTTTTTGTGTGTTCGTGTGTGTATGCCTGATAAATTAAAGCTGTAATTCCACTTTAATTGTCTTGTCCAAGCAGAGCTGCCATCAGCGTGGTCTCCTCCGGGGACGTAGGACCAGAATGGGCGGAGCTTTAAAGGCCCAGGACTGGGACCAGGACCGGGACCAGGACAGTTAACAGTTAGAGGCCTGGGGGACACGGTTTCCGCGGAGAGAGAGTGAAGATGGAGACGGGAGGAAAGGTGGAGGACGTTTTGGTGTCCTGTGTGTGTAGTTAATTAACTGGAGGTTGTCATTCAGGGTGAGAGGGTGGAGATATAATGGAAAGATTTAAAAAGCGCGAGTGATCACTCTGTGATGAAGATGACTCAACCCTTCCTCCTCGGCAGGGGTGACGTCATCATTCGTGTGCATCCGAGAAAATCAGGGACTTCTCCAATGTTTCTTTTATCTCTTTCTCACACACACACACACACACACACACACACACACACATACCAGCTCTGCCTGTTAAAGACACTGCTGCTGTATAGGGTTGAACTTTATATCGCAATAAAAGTTCATGAAAGAGGAGTTATATGTAAGACACGTGCATGAATACACATACAGCAGTGCTTAATGACAAAAACACGTGTGTGTGTGTGTGTGTGTGTGTGTGTGTGTGTGTGTGTGTGTTACAGCGCTGCCAAGTGAACGCTCCCTCCTGACACATGAGAGACGTGGCTGTATCTCAGGAGACCTGCAGTAGGTCTGCTAGGTTTCTCCTCACAGCGTCACGTCTAATAACCCCAGAGAGCTTACATCAGACTTCCAGCACATGGGTCCACGATATTGTCACACACCCACCAGTGTTTAGTACCAGGAATATTCAACTACATGGCTAATACAACGGAGAACTTACATATTTATAAAAATAGATTCTGTCCAATCAGAGAAATTGTCAACTGCCGAATGGTAATGGTATCAAAAATTTTGGATTCTCCTTCATGTCAGCTCTCACAAAATCCAGTTTAGCCCGTAAGTGTATAAACGTGTATAAAGAGATTTTGACAAGCATATGCCCATGCACACTCGATTCCATTTATATTTACATACTTGATGACTTCTCCTGTACAGTAACAGACGTCCAGACGTGCACTGGTAGACACAACAGTGTGGACGGTTGTTTCATCAGCTCTGTGGATCCTGACCTCTCACTCCACACACACATCCGGCCTGCTGGTGTTCTGCAGGGTTGGTACTGCTGATGTAAGCCTGACGACACACCGGTAACTCACACACACACACACACACACACACACACACACACACACAC
Source organism: Brachyhypopomus gauderio (assembly GCF_052324685.1). Lineage (NCBI taxonomy): Eukaryota > Metazoa > Chordata > Actinopteri > Gymnotiformes > Hypopomidae > Brachyhypopomus > Brachyhypopomus gauderio. The sequence goes on from NC_135226.1 coordinate 17,532,731, forward strand.
ACACACACACACACACCACACACACACATGCATACTCACACACACACACACACACACACACACACACACACACACGCGCACACACACACACACACACACACACACACACACACACACACACACACACACACACACACACATGCATACTCACACACACACACACACACACACACACACCACACACACACACACACACACACACACCACGCACACACACACACACACACACACACACACACACACATGCATACTCACACACACACACACACACACACACATGCATACTCACACACACGCATGCATACTCACACACATGCGCACACACACACACACACACATGCATACTCACACACACACACACACACACACACACACACACATGCATACTCACACACACACACACACACACACACACACACACACACACACTGCATACTCACACACAACACGCATGCATACTCACACACATGCATGCATACTCACACACACACATGCATACACACACACACACACACACACACACACACACACACATATGCATACTCACACACACGCATACATACTCACACACACATGCACACTCATGCATACTCACACACACACACACACGCATGCACTGGTGCAAATGTACAGAGAACCAGGCATACAAACCAACACACCGATGCAAGCTTGATTAAAAATAAAACAAAACACAGACATGTGAGGTTCATGGACGTGGTGAGAAGATGCAGATCCTACAGATGGATCACTGGACACTGGACAGAACGTCTGTCCCGTCCAACCAGCAGGACTCAACAATGTTGGGACGAGTCACTGTCTGACCAATAGGACGTGATTATAAGAGTAACAGACCAATAACAGAGCAGCATTTCACTTTGCTAGTTTTTGACTCCTTTCTCTCTTCACATCTTTGTTCTTCTCTCGTTTCCATATGTGTAACCTGCTTCACGCTGGTCTCCAGTGTGTGAAACCCTGAACACTAACTGGTTTCTCCCTCTGCGGAAGAGGAGATAAGAGTGCAAAACCCCCTGCACTTCCCTACAGAGAGACTGAGAAAGAGTGTGTGTGTGTGTGTGTGTGAGTGAGAGAGAGAGACTGTGTGCGAGAGTGAGTGACAGTGCGATGTCTGCAATGTGACAGTCTCTTCCTCCGCACTGCTCCCTTGAGAGGTCAGAGGTCGTCCTGTCTCTCTTGTCCGCCCACTCCTGACCTCATCATCTCGATCTGTCAGGCAGTAACGATGGAGCACCCTCTCCTCCTCTAATCCTTCCCCTCTCCCTCTCTCTCCCTCTCTCTCTCTCCCTGTTTGATCTCCCTCGGTAGAGACCTCATGCACATTCGTGATTAGAAGCTCAGTAATATGATGTGGTTAAGGGTCATTTATTTGATGCAGTAAACATTTGAAATCAAGGCGATCTGATGGACACTTCATAAAATGTGCAATACATCTTAATAAATGATCAAGTGTTGGGATTAAATGATTTAGCTGTTGGACAGAAATGTTCTCCGTAGGGAAAACGAAACATAACCACATCAGTGTACACACACACACACACACACACACACACACACACATTCACCCCAGTATAAAAATGCAGTTTGTTCAAATACACTGCACATATAATCCTATTATAATCCTAATATAATTACCTCATTCTGATTAATTTATTTCTTTGCCAACTGCCAGTAAATCCCATTTCTTCTTGTGGAGGAAGTTTGCATGTACGATTATTCGAATCAATGCAGCAGCGTGATAAAAGGCAGCAGTGAAACCCGCTGGACGGAAGACACTCCTCTAGCGTCCTGTAATCCGCCCCGTCCCCGTCCAACGAGAACGTGGCCGCCTCGGCCCTCGGGACATCAAGCACTCCCTTAATGGAATTTCCTGGTTCACTTTTGCTGGATGTTCATGTGTGAATATGGGAGCTGCCTGTGTTGTCCTTGGTGGGAGGAGGAACCGGAGGTGTGGACCTACTTTACTGCTGTACCTAAACATCTTTTCACTGATCTGGGCTCAGCTGCTGCTGAATGTTAAGCTAATTCAAACGTCCACGCACAAGATATTTCACGTCTCATCCTGTGAGTACTTACAGCTGAGCTGCTGCGTTTCGTTTAGATCTCAGCTAAACACCAGACTTAGCTACTTCCGTTAA
>NC_135226.1:17537383-17557383 GCF_052324685.1 Brachyhypopomus gauderio
ATGTGTGTGTGTGTATGTGTATGTGTGTGTGTGTATGTGTATGTATGTGTGTGTGTGTGTGTGTGTGTGTGTGTGTGTGTGTGTGTGTGTGTGCCTGTGTGTGTGTGTGTGTGTGTATGGCTGCGCTCAGCAAACATCCCTTGTCCTTTGCTGATAACCCAACGTATCACAGAAACACTGACCGCTCCAGATTGACCAAGGAAGATGGTGATGAAGATGAAGATGAAGATGGGGGGGCGGGCTTTGGGGGCAGAGTGTGAAACTTCAGAAACTCCAGAGAAACGGATGCCGTGGGACAGGGGGGTTGATCCCAGTGGTGGAGTGTGAACGAGAGATAAAGATGACGAAAAAGAAAGAAGAGAGAAAGTGGTAGTGCTCGGAGGGGGGGGGGGGGGGGTCTGGGGGTCCAGAGATAAAACCAGCTTTATAATAAGGACCCGTGAACAAGAGTGTTAGCGTGCAAGTGTGTGCATGAGTGTATGTTCCCAGCTGATAAGAGTGAAAGAGAACTCCAACTCTGCAGGAAAACAGAAGCATTGTTGAGAGACACACACACACACACACACACACACACACACACACACACACACAGGTCAGTAGTTGCGAACAGCCTCGGGTGTGTAATCTGATCTAAGGTCTTCTGGAGAGTGAAGGCTCACACGCCAAGAACCACAGGAACACGCGCACACACTGGCGTGTTTGGAATTCCTCCCTCCTGGTGCTGACGGAGGAGGATTGGGCTGTTTGGAGTCTCCTGCTGCACTTCCTCCCCCCCCCCCAGCCATCCAGCAGGTCACCCCGCCTCAACCCCACCGCTGGGGGCAGGATCTGCCTTCATCCTCCCCCTCCTATTAACCACCACCACACTAGTAATAAAAAAGCTAAATGCTAAAGATAAAACCAGCAACTACAGGGTTCCAAGCACTTTAAACTGTCCTGCAGGTTTTGCTGCAGACCGGTACGGTTCGCAGGGGAGAACATTCCAGATCATGGATACTGCCATGTGATGAGTATGAGGTGTGCGAGATAGCAGAGTGCTTTTCTAAGGATGTTGTGATCTGGCTTCCAGAGTCCCGCACGATCTGCTTACGTATGGATTTAGTCCTGCATGACTCAGCGGGATGGGTTTGGGTGTCTGGGGATGTCCAGGGCACAAGAGGTCAAACGACACAGCCATTCCCGCAACACGGCCAGACGGAGACGGTTCGGTACAGAACGCGTCCAGAACCTTCAGCCTGGGTTTAAGGACGAAGGCGTCTGCTGACTGGTTCTACGTTTACGTCACTTTCGTGCTGCCAAATCCGTAAAACGCCTAATGAAGAAAATGAAGGCACCTCACATTGAGTTCTCCTCATTGTCAGAGACACGGTCACGTCACATTTAGGAAATGTCATTGAGAACTTTGCCTTTTTTGGGCACTTTCTGGTTCTGACCTAGCAGAACACCACTAGAACGTTTGTGGACACAGCCTTCAGAATGATGTGGGCTTCTTCAGCTAAACGTAATTGGAGCTGCTATTTAGATAAATTACTGGTTCATTTCAGTTTGTTAAGTTTGTCTTACAATTTCCTTCCACAGAAAGACACGTAGGTCTCCCCTTTTGAACAACAGCTGCAAACACGAGTCGCTGCTAGTCACCACGTCGCACTTATGACTTATCAAAGAAGCCAGGTCTGGAAACAACAGCAGAACCGAGTGAGCTCCTCCATGATGTGTTGAGAGGTCTCAAAGTGAAGCGCTGGCCGACAGGTTTGGAGAGTGAGAGCTCTCTACAGTCCTTTGTACCAGTCAGTTAGTTTAATCTCCTCACATTAGAGAAGATGATGATGTGCCACTAAAGAAGTTCACGTCTGCTACGTCTCCACTCGAGGTGCCTCCTCTGTGCGTCACTGCTGTCTATGAGCAGGTCTGTCATATCCTCAGCCGCAGAAGTGAACAGCAGTGGGGGGTTTATGAAGGTACCCAGAGATATCTGAGGATGTTCAAGGGTGTGCAGTTTGTGGTGAGAGTTGTGCAGTGGAGCATTATGGGATACCTCGTGGAGTTTGTTGACAGTTTTGGCGGGGCTGCAGGTGCAGGAGTGCCAGTTGTCCGTGCCACACCCACAGTTCCCACCGCACCGTTTCACCAGGAGGCATCGTGGGAAAAACACGGCGCTGGTGATCTTCAGCTCCTCACGCAGGTTCACAGAGAAGTTACGCGGAGTGCAGCTGTACTGCTTCACGTCCTCGACCAGGCGATCCAGATTAACTGAGAAAGGGAGAGAGTGTGTGTGTGTGAGAGAGAGAGAGAGAGAGAGAGAGAGATGGAGAGACAGAGAGAATAATAGTTATTATTTTTGCTGTAGCTATAAGTCAGTTGACTACAGGTGGCAATTTTCTTATAGAACTTGGTGCTCGAGGAGCAAGTGGCTGTGGGTGGAGAAGGTGGATGTGTGTGTGTGTGTGTGTGTGTGTGTGTGTGTGTGTGTGTGTGTGTGTGTGTGTGTGTGTGTGTGTGTGTGTGTGTGTAGTGGGAAGAGAAGGTGGATGTGTGTGTGTGTGTGTGTGTGTGTGTGTAGTGGGAAGAGAAGGTGGATGTGTGTGTGTGTGTGTGTGTGTGTAGTGGGAAGAGAAGGTGGATGTGTGTGTAGTGGGTGGAGAAGGTGGATGTGTGTGTGTGGGTGTGTAGTGGGAAGAGAAGGTGGATGTGTGTGTAGTGGGTGGAGAAGGTGGATATGTGTGTGTGTGTGTGTGTGTGTAGTGGGAAGAGAAGGTGGATATGTGTGTGTGGGTGTAGGTGTAGAAGGTTGATGTGTGTGTGTGTAGTGAGAAGAGAAGGTGGATGTGTGTGTGTGTGTAGTGGGTGGAGAAGGTTGGTGTGTGTGTGTGTGTGTGTGTAGTGGGAGAAGCAGGTAGCTTACACACACATGGTAAGTGTGTAAGTGTGATGTGTTCACACATGGTAAGTGTGATGTGTACACTCATGTGTAAGTGTGTAATTGTGATGTGTACACTCATGTGTAAGTGTGATGTGCACACACATGGTAAGTGTGTAAGTGTGATGTGTACACTATCTCCTTGGCCTGTTCCAGTGTTCAATGCGAGGTATGTTAGTAAATACAGATTTATGTATTGTAGTTTTTCAGTAATAACCTGGTCATTATCAACCTTAATATACACACACTTATAAACATACTGTATATATACATTACACACACACACACACACACTCACACACTCTTGGCCAGATAACAGGGTTTACTGCATGTGTGAATAAGGGTGTACACCAGTCCACTGTTGCAGAGCACAAAACGACCATCAAGGGCAAACGCTGCAGGTTGTCTGATGTCCAGAAGGGCCTGATAACAGGGGGTGGGTGGTAGCCTCCCACGCTAATGTTGCGGAACCTTCTAGAGGCATCATAGTGAAGGTGTACTGAGAATCGGCACACACACAAACACACACACACCGACAGCCCCATGGCCCACTAATGTCAGAGGGGTCTCACGGCTCCATCAACCTCTGAAACGGACACAGGAGCAAGCAGGAAGGCGTCAGATACCAGCAGCACAGAGCGAACACGGTTACGTCTGGACCTGCTAAGCAGACGCACGGCCACGGGAGAATCGGAGCGGCTGTGGTCAACACACCACCTACTCAGAGGATCCCAGGTGAGTAACTGCTTCCCAGAGAAACAGGATGTTTCGGTAGTAGTAGTATGTGTGTGTGTGTGTGTTAGAAACTCACGCTTGTGTTTGCGGTCGGGGTGGTGTGTGTGTGTGTGTGTGTGTGTGTGTGTATTAGAAACTCACGCTTGTGTTTGCGGTCGGGGTGGTAACTGCGTGGTAGGTAGTAGTGTGTGTGTGTGTAGATGCTGTTCAGGTCCTGCTGCCAGGTGAACGGGTTCAGGTGCTTCAGAACCTCCTCCACCGTGCTGAAGGCCGCGATGACGTCATCCAGTGCCTCCGCGGACAGGGGGGCGTCTGTCACCGCCAGCTCCGCCTCATCCTACGATACACACACGCACGCACGCACACACACACACACACACACAAATGTAGTGTTTCCCTTTTCTCTAACATGTTTTTTTCTTAAGAAAAAAGTTAGTGTGTGTGTTTTATTGGAGGGTAGTGTGCGCATGTTTAGACACACGTCAGCACACCCTCACAGAAGTGCAGGGTTCTGCTTACCGACAAGACTGTGACCGTCTCCCAGTTAGTGAGAGATACCAGAGGAACATCACTCTGAGAGAGAGAGAGAGAGAGAGAGAGAGAGAGAGAGAGAGAGAGAGAGAGAGAGATGGACATTCCTCAATTTATCCGTCATCATGACTCAGCAGGTTAATTGTCTTCGTTTTCCTCTTCCCACAACACACTTCTTAAGGCTCCTCACCCCCCCCCCCCCCCCCCCCACCCCCCGGAAACAAAAAATTAAGTAAAATAAACACAAATTAAAATCTATCCACTCCACATGCACATTATTATGTATACTACAGTACACACACACTTGAACACAAACACTAACATAAATGTCTACACACCCAAAACATCTTACCAACTCCCCCTTACACACACACACACACACACACACACACACGCCCTTTCCCAATCTGCCACATGACATCCAAACCATAAATCTGCAGCCATGGCAACAAACACAATGAGGTGAAGTCAGAGGTCATTAGAAGGGAGCTGGACACCCATCGCTACAGAAACCAGCCCAAACACGCCCAGAATAAGACCAAGCGAGTGTGGACCATCTCCACATGCTCCACACGCTCAGTGGGACGCCGTGATTCCAGCACGCTTCCAGGAAACGGAGCCGGGACGTGTTTGGAGTCGGAGCAGCAGATGCACCAATATCACACATCCCAGTGCACCCAGCAGGGGGAACATCTAAATGTGAGGATCTAGAGTGTGTGTGGATCTAGAGTGTGTGTGGATCTAGTGTGTGTGGATCTAGAGTGTGTGTGGATCTAGAGTGTGTGTGGATCCAGAGTGTGTGGATCTAGAGTGTGTGTGGATCTAGAGTGTGTGTGGATCTAGTGTGTGTGGATCTAGAGTGTGTGTGGATCTAGAGTGTGTGTGGATCTAGAGTGTGTGTGGATCTAGTGTGTGTGGATCTAGAGTGTGTGTGGATCTAGAGTGTGTGTGGATCCAGAGTGTGTGGATCCAGAGTGTGTGTGGATCTAGAGTGTGTGTGGATCTAGAGTGTGTGTGGATCTAGAGTGTGTGGATCCGGAGGGTTCTGCATTAATGTTAACGCAGCATTGACCATCAGGCCGCTGCAGTACCACTGCACAACCCAACCACCACTCACCACTCAGAGAGAGAGAGAGAGGGGGGGGGGGGGGGGGGGGTGGGGAGAGAAGGAGAGAGATAGAGAGGGAGAGAGAGAAAGAGCGAGGGGGAGAGAGATCGAGGGAGGGATAGTGAGAGAGAGAGAGAGAGAGAGAGAGAGAGAGGAGATTAAGTCTCAGTATCAGCTATGATGCTGCTGCATGAACAACCCCAGAGGTGTGGAGCCACAGACCAAGATCACCCGCAACATTAAAACACAAACCTGAACCTCATCCACGTCTGTGGCCATTAATCAACCTCACACGTGTAATAAAACCTCCTCTTCATCCTGCTACCTGCACTTCCAGAAACACCAGGCGATCACGACGGCAGCTCACGCCTCATCTAACACCCTGAGGGCTACGTCACCGTGTCCGAGGAGCTCCACCTACAACCACTCAGCCAAACTCCAACCAGATAGAAGACTGTATCACTCTTAATCAGTCACGAGTTCTTAGCTGAGCTTGAGTTTCGATTCTTTCTTCTTTTAAAGCACCACTCGAATGTGCAATGTTAATTTCCATTGACATTTAGCTGCAAATAAACAAAGACAGACTTGGTAAATAATGTATATAATAGAGATAATAACATGCTGCAGGAAAACAGGGTATAAATATTTTTGTTCAAACCATTATCCAGCATTCACTGTACCTCCTATAAAACCAAACACAAAAACAACAGATCTGTCAGTGTGGCATGAGAAAACTCGTCCATCACAACCTCAATTACAAAGGTCAAATTTCCCATGGATCAAAATCAGCATGAACACACCAAACAATGACTAAAGATAGTGATTTATGCACAATTCATAAATCCCCAATTAAATTCTTATTATTTCAAGGACACACTGAGAAGATTTTCAAAAAGAAATATGCCATTTCCAGAATGCTGTCTTTGTTTAGTTTGGCAGCAATCTGAATTCAATAACAGGCGAGGATTATTTTATCGTTTGGGAAGAAATAAATTATGTACCTAAACAAATCCTTCTCTGTGACGCAAATATAACAGCCACCATCACAGAAAGCTGATATACGAGCAGAGATAGTGACGCTAGTGTGATCAACAGAAATGGAAAACACATCGTTCAGCTCTGCAAGGGCCTCAGTATGTTCATCATACAGGACAAGATAACTACAGGACGATGGATCAACAGGACAGCAGGATGACAGAACAGGACAATGGATCAACAGGACAACAGACCTACAGGACACTGGAACTAAAAAGGAAAAGGACGTATGGAACAACAATGAACGATTCAAACACAGTATCCACACCGAATACTCAGCCATCCACAAATTACACATAAAACTAAAACCTTTCCATATATGCTGGAAATATGAAAAGTGTAATTGAATTTGTAAAAACAGTGACAGTCAGCCATAACTATGAAGCTGTATGTGTGTATGTATTAATAGTAATCCAGGCAGATGTATTTGCTATTTTAATCAAGAAACTTAACACTATACCCTGACAAAAGGTTAAATAATATATTTCTTACATACACAGCAAAGAGATCACATTCACACCTATTATAATTTTAACACAAACACATACAGTGCTGCTTGAAAGTTTGTGAACTTCTTGAATAGTTAATTGAATTGAATTGAATAACCTTTATTGATCCCACGGGTGGGAAATTCAGTTACTTCTAATAAGTTACTTCTGTTGCTTTACCATGATTTTCTTATTTTATCATCACCGTTTTTTGTACATTAAATGTCACGTTTATGTTCACCAATTCCATTTACTTGTTGCCTGCAGACTACACAAAACGTGGAATCAGAGCCCTGTGCAAAACTAAATGAACCACAGCCTCATTGGTAAAGTCAAATAGGTGAAAGACTCATTTGAAACACGTTACTGCTCAATTTAGCAATTAAGCAGAACAAGCAAATGAGACATTATTGGGAGAGGATTTGAGCCACAATGCTTAAGGGCGTACTCACACTAGGGTCTGTGATCCGGGCCCGGGCACGGTTGCCTGCCGAAGCACGGTTCGTTTGGCTAGTGTGAGCGCTCCAACCGTGCCCGGGCCCGGATCAGTTAACCGTGCTCGGGCCCGCTTTGAAGAGGTGGGCCAGGGCACGATTCATGTGGACTCGGGCACGGTTCGCTTCTAGTGTGAGCGCTATCCGTGCCCGGGCCCGCTTGGTGCCTCGTCTGATTGGTTCATTTCGCTGGAACTCAAACATGACATCAGTGATGCGACGCTCACGTTAAACAGTCATAGCGGCAAAGCGATTAGCAGACAATCGTTGTGTTAAATGATCGATAAATCTGTGCTTGCACCGTGTTTCTGCACTCCCAAAACGACTCCAAAAATACAATAAAAAGAGAATCATGAGCTCTATAGTGTTGTGCGAGCGCGCTTTTTTTCCAAATAAAGCGGCGTTGTGATGACGTAAGCGTGCTCGGGCCGGGTTGCTGAAGCGAGTGTGAGTGCAGGCCAGAGGGGGAGTGGGGAGGGGGGATAACCGGGCCCCAGCACGGATCCAGCAAACCGTGCCTAGTGTGAGTACGCCCTAAAAGTGAGATGAAACCATGCCAAGGCATAAAGCACACAGCTCAACAGTGCTGAGAGGGAACAGACCATGTGAGGACATCAGGAAGAAGGTGGTGACAGCCCCTCAGTCTGGGGAAACCCACAAGATTCCAGCTACATCCACCGTAAGACAAATAATTTACAAATGGAGGCCAGTCAGCATCACCGCTACTCCGCCCACAAGTGGACGACCATCAAAACACCAAGAAGCAATAATTCAAGCAAAAATAATAATTCAGGTAAAGGACAACTCACACATCACCTCCAGAGCGTTATAGACCTCACTCCGTCAGCAGCTGGGATAAATGTACATGCATCTAGAATCAGGTGAAAAATCAATAGACATGGTATTCATGGGAGAGTTGCTAGAACGAAGCTTCTGGAAGCATCAATCCTCAAGCCTCTCAACAAACTCTTGAGCAGAATCACCTGCCATCAGTCAGGGAGTTGAAGCCGGAATGGAAATGGATTATGCAACAAGACAACAAGCATTCCAGCAAAACTACCAAGGAATGGCTTAAGACAGGGGTGGGCAATTAATTTTTACAAGGGGCCACATGAGAAACCTGAATTGTGTCAGAGGGCCACACAAACAATAATGACGTCATCGCAGTGGCTCCGCCCACCTCACGCAAACTTCCGCGAACGGCGGAGACGTTTATACTTGCCGCGTCACATTCTGTGCAGTGTTCTCCGAAACGATGTGTGTTGGTATAAAGAAACACCCCTCAAAAACATGGGAAGGAACATTTACCTGACCAATTTTAATGTTGCTTTTTGTTTCAGATTTGAAAAGTGCTGGAATTTAGGCTAAATACTTGAAAATGTTTGAAATTGTAACTACTTCGTTTCACAACAAATAACCATCTGAATGAACAGTTTTCTTGTATTACGTTAACAAATGCGAGCCTCTTGTAATTCCAGGACGAAACATGAGATAACGTGAAGATTGGGCGTTTTGAAAATAACAATTAAATAATGTGATAAAAAAGCAAATTATTTCGGATAATTTCGAATATATGTATAAATATTTAACTTAATTAAGTTTAACGTGCTGGGAAATATTGAAATGGACCTTGAAAGTGACGTATATTCCACCTTGTAAAGGTGTATGAACCCTGCAAACATGACTTTGTTCATTGCGCTGAAGCGCGGCGCACGCACGAAGTTACAAAATTCGAGAGGTGCACAACCTTGCGAATCAACAGCGCATGAGGCCCTCCGCCTCCGCGATTACATAATTTTCGCCGCGCGGACCCTCGCGCCCCTCGCGCCGCTCGCGCCGCGTCAAGTATAAACCTGGCATAAACCTAGCTTTAAAGCACTTCTACGGCACTTTCAAGGTCCATTTCAATATTTTCCAGCTGACTCAGGTTCTCTCTAAGCTCGGTTTCTGGAACGGAAAACCTGAGCTTTCGTTAACTCTGAGTTTACTTACCCGCTTTCTGGAATACCCCCCTATTCAGTCAGCTATTTGTTGTGAATCAAAATACAGTTACAATTTCAAGCATTTTCAAGTACTTTAGCCTAAATTCCAGCACTTTTCAAAATTCGTCACGTAAATTTTCCGCCGTTTGCGGAGGTTCGCGCAAGGTGCAACGTTCGCAACGAAAGTATAAATTCAGCCTTAACTTGTCGCTGATCACCTACAGTGTTTCTCGCACAGCTCACACACACACACGCAGGTACGTCCACATGGAATTAACACAAACGTAGCGCTTTCAAAATAAAAGCGTCACAGTTGTATTGCACGCACGACATAGATATTTGTTTAATTTATGATTGGCCTCTCGCGGGCCGGACAGGGATGCACAACGAGCCGGATGTGGCCCGCTGGGCCGGATGTGGCCCAGGTCTTTGGACCTCGATGTCGTAGAAATCGTGGTAAGATCTGATGTGGGCGGTATACGACACACGCCCCTCCAACCTCTGCAAGGAGGTGTGGGCAAAAATCCCCAAAATCGTATGTGAGACTCTCATTTGCGATTACAGAAACTCCGCTTTACAAATTGAGATTTTGAAATTCATTTTATAAGATTGTATTTCTTTTTAAAAACAATGACCATGTTTGGGTGGCCCACAAAGCTTCACGCAGCACTGCATGAAGACTTGCTCAGTAATCCTGCTTAATCTTTGCTTTCCTTCATCCCCTTTTATAGTTGCATCACAACCTTTAGAGGGGGGTTTAAACTCAGAGTGAACGTGAAACGTGTACAATTTCATGATAAAAAAAAAGATGTGAGTAGAATCCACTATCTGACCATCTACTATTAACATCTACTATTAACATCTACTATTAACCACCAGAAGAGACACAGGGAGGTGCAGAAGATCACTGGAACAGACACATTTGCTCGAGTCCTGAACACCTGCCAAGGTGATATCACACACAAACACACACACACACTCACACACACTCACCCCCGTCCACACACACACTCTGGAGACTGGAGACTTGCACTGGCAAAAGACTGACGTGTGCTGTAGTGCAGGGGGTTAACTACTGCAGCCAGGGTCCACCATGCTCAGGGTCAAAGGTCAGCGTCATCACACAGAGATACTCAATGAGCTGATGAGGTCACATTACTTAGAGGAACTTACCAAGAGCTGGTAGCAGAGCTTAAAGCCCGGCTTGGCCACGAAGAAGTCGTCCGACTTGAAGGTGATTTTCATGTGGTTGGTTTTGGAGGTGATGGGACTGGGGACCTGTTTTCCACACCAGCGACCCCAGATTATACTGCTGCTCTCCAGTATGTCCTCCACCTCCACAAAGTCATATCTACACACACACACACACACACACACACACACACACACACACACACACACACACACACACACACCTAATGTTAAAATCACCCAACCCTGCACAAAGATGAAACCGATGCCTGTCCATCCACCTACTTAGCAACCCACACATCCACCCATTACCCCCCCAAACATCCACCCACTACCCCCCCCACACATCCACCCACTACCCCCCCACAGATCCACCCACTACCCCCCCCACACATACACCCACTACCCCCCCACACATCCACCCACTACCCCCCCACAGATCCACCCACTACCCTCCCCCACACATCCACCCACTACCCCCCCCACACATACACCCACTACCCCCCCACACATACACCCAATACCCCCCACAGATCCACCCACTACCCCCCCACACATCCACCCACTACCCCCCACACATCCACCCACTACCCCCCCACACATACACCCACTACCCCCCACACGTCCACACCACTACCCCCCCACACATCCACCCACTACCCCCCCACACATACACCCACTACCCCCCCCACACATACACCCAATACCCCCCACAGATCCACCCACTACCCCCCCACACATCCACCCACTACCCCCCCCACACATCCACCCACTACCCCCCCACACATACACCCACTACCCCCCACACGTCCACCCACTACCCCCCCACACATCCACCCACTACCCCCCCACACATACACCCGCTACCCCCCCCACACATACACCCACTACCCCCCCCCACACATACACCCGCTACCCCCCCACACATCCACCCACTACCCCCCCCACACATCCACCCACTACCCCCCCACACATACACCCGCTACCCCCCCACACATACACCCACTACCCCCCCACACATACACCCACTACCCCCCCACACATCCACCCACTGCCCCCCCACACACCCACCCACTACCCCCCACACATCCACCCACTACCCCTCCACACATCCACCCACTACCCCCCCACACATACACCCACTACCCCCCCCACACATACACCCACTACCCCCCCCCCCCACACATACACCCACTACCCCCCCACACATCCACCCACTACCCCCCCACACATACACCCACTACCCCCCCACATACACCCACTACCCCCCCCACATCCACCCACTACCCCCCCACACATACACCCACTACCCACCCACACATACACCCACTACCCCCCACACATACACCCACTACCCCCCCCACACATACACCCACTACCCACCCACACATACACCCACTACCCACCCACACATACACCCACTACCCCCCCACAGATCCACCCACTACCCCCCCACACATACACCCACTACCCCCCCCACACATCCACCCACTACCCCCCCCACACATACACCCGCTACCCCCCCCACACATACACCCGCTACCCCCCCACACATACACCCACTACCCCCCCACACATACACCCACTACCCCCCCACACATACACCCGCTACCCCCCCACACATACACTCACTACCCCCCACACATCCACCCACTACCCCACCCACACATCCACCCACTACCCCCCACATCCACCCACTACCCCCCCACACAGTTTTATGTGCTAAAGGGGCAGAATAGAGATGTTTAATTTATTATTAAAAAAAATAAATTACACACTATTTTATCTCGATGCATTGGTGTCCCACATTGTCCCACACAAACATAGTTTGTCCCACATCTGGTAAATTGGAATCTGGTCACCCTACCCACTACCCCTCACATACACCCACTACCCCCCCCACACATCCACCCACTACCCCCCCCCCCCCCCCCCCCCCACACACATCCACCCACTACCCCCCCACACATACACCCACTACCCACCCACACACACACCCACCCACTCACCCACCCACTCACACACCCACTCACCCACCCACACACTCACAGACCCACACACTCACACACACACACACACCCACCCACTCATTCACCCACTCTCATGCACACACACACACACCCACTCACACACCCACCCACCCACACACACACCCACTCACACACCCACCCACTCTCACACTCACACCCACTCACACACCCACCCACTCACCCACCCACTCTCACATCCACCCACCCACCCACACACACAAATACTCACCTACCCACCCACTCACACACCCACACACACACACTCACCCACCCACCCACTCACCCACCCACTCTCACACTCACACACCCACTCACACACCCATCCACCCACACACACAAATACTCACCCACCCACCCACTCACACACCCACACACACACTCACCCACCCACCCACTCACACACACACCCACCCACCCACTCACACACCCACACACACCCACCCACCCACCCACTCACCCACCCACTCACACACACACCCACTCACACACACACCCACTCACACACTCACCCACTCACACACTCACCCACCCACCCACTCACACACACACCCACTCACACACACACCCACTCACACACACACCCACTCACACACTCACCCACCCACCCACTCACACACACCCACACACACCCACCCACCCACTCACACACTCACCCACCCACCCACTCACCCACCCACTCACACACACACCCACTCACACACACACCCACTCACTCACCCACTCACCCACTCACTCACCCACCCACTCACACACTCACCCACTCACCCACCCACTCACACACTCACCCACTCACACACTCACCCACCCACTCACTCACCCACCCACTCACTCACCCACCCACTCACACACACACCCACCCACTCACTCACCCACCCACTCACTCACCCACCCACTCACACACACACCCACTCACACACACACCCACACACCCACCCAGTGCTTGGCCCTCCTCACCTACACACGTGGTTCTCCGGTTCCTCCAGTCCAAACTGTCTGTCAAACTCCAGCAGGATGCGTGTGTGCGGGGGGGAGACCAGTTTCCATGACAGCAGGAGGTTTCTGGGGTATGCGTTTGGGTAGCGGGGGCTGTGAATCTGTCCGCCGCTCGTAACCATGACAACCTCCTCTTTGCAGAACAAGTCTGTGAGGTGATTGGGGTCTGTTAGTGGGGGGGGGGTGGGGCCACAACTTGGAAAGGTCAGAGAGGTCACTTAAGTAAACAATACAACTCAACCCATCCACCCAATATACTAATGAAGCATCAAACACGTGTTCACATGGTGTCACAGTCGTGTACACAAGCACACCAGAACACGTGTGGATTGGGAGAGGCTGGTCCGGTTCTGTAGTTGTGATGACACGCACGCACCCACAGACACTATGCAGTGGACATTTTAAAGTAGAGAGATTAAAGTTCAGCGAAATTAGTTATCTCGTAGTGTCATTACTAAACACCTGTGATCATTCATGGTGGACTGCTGAGATTTGGTCATCTCTTGGGAAATGAAGCAAACGATTCAGGAGTGAAATACTAAAACTGCTGATGATTTAAAAAGAGGCCTGAGGTCAGCAGTTTAGTCACACACACACACACACACACACACACACACACACACACTTCCATCTCCAAGTATTTCCAGTACTAAAGTTAGTTATTCCCTTCTCAAGCAAACACGCCTTACAACAGATATTTACACATACACGCCGGGCTGAAATATGCTCAGATGCTGACAGGCACTTCAGAGACACTCGACTGCCTCCGTGCCAACTGACACCGGCCGCTTCAGCTACATCCCTACAGCAAACGGGCACTTACAGACAGAAAGGCGGAGGGAGGAGTCATGGAAAAAAAGATCTATGCAGCTCATTTACATATCGAGGCCACGCCTATATGAGCCTTCGCTTATTCATGAAGCGGTTTAAACTGGCATTGTTTCATTGTCAGCTCTACGTTCACCAGGAGACAAGCGATAGAACAAAGGAAGAAAGGATGGAACCCCCATCCCACCTCATCCCAGTATAGGTCAACACAACCCAGTATAGGTCAACACATCCCAGTATAGGTCAACACAACCCAGTATAGGTCAACACATCCCAGTATAGGTCAACACAACCCAGTGGAGGTCAACACAACCCAGTATAGGTCAACACATCCCAGTATAGGTCAACACAACCCAGTGGAGGTCAACACATCCCAGTATAGGTCAACACAACCCAGTGGAGGTCAACACATCCCAGTATAGGTCAACACATCCCAGTATAGGTCAACACAACCCAGTGGAGGTCAACACAACCCAGTGGAGGTCAACACATCCCAGTATAGGTCAACACAACCCAGTATAGGTCAACACATCCCAGTATAGGTCAACACATCCCAGTATAGGTCAACACAACCCAGTGGAGGTCAACACATCCCAGTATAGGTCAACACAACCCAGTGGAGGTCAACACATCCCAGTATAGGTCAACACAACCCAGTGGAGGTCAACACAACCCAGTATAGGTCAACACATCCCAGTATAGGTCAACACAACCCAGTGGAGGTCAACACATCCCAGTGGAGGTCAACACATCCCAGTATAGGTCAACACATCCCAGTGCAGGTCAACATATCCCAGTATAGGTCAACACAACCCAGTATAGGTCAACACAACCCAGTGCAGGTCAACACAACCCAGTATAGGTCAACACATCCCAGTGCAGGTCAACACATCCCAGTATAGGTCAACACAACCCAGTGGAGGTCAACACATCCCAGTATAGGTCAACACAACCCAGTGGAGGTCAACACATCCCAGTATAGGTCAACACAACCCAGTGGAGGTCAACACATCCCAGTGCAGGTCAACACATCCCAGTGGAGGTCAACACATCCCAGTATAGGTCAACACATCCCAGTGCAGGTCAACATATCCCAGTATAGGTCAACACAACCCAGTGGAGGTCAACACAACCCAGTGCAGGTCAACACAACCCAGTGCAGGTCAACATATCCCAGTATAGGTCAACACAACCCAGTGGAGGTCAACACAACCCAGTGGAGGTCAACACATCCCAGTGGAGGTCAACACAACCCAGTGCAGGTCAACACAACCCAGTGCAGGTCAACACATCCCAGTGGAGGTCAACACATCCCAGTGCAGGTCAACATATTCCAGTATAGGTCAACACAACCCAGTGGAGGTCAACACAACCCAGGTCAGGTCAACACAACCCAGTGGAGGTCAACACAACCCAGTGGAGGTCAACACAACCCAGTGCAGGTCAACACATCCCAGTGGAGGTCAACACATCCCAGTGGAGGTCAACACAACCCAGTGCAGGTCAACACAACCCAGTGCAGGTCAACACAACCCAGTGCAGGTCAACACAACCCAGTGCAGGTCAACACATCCCAGTGCAGGTCAACACATCCCTGTGGACACATAACCAGACCAGTCCACACATAACCAGACCAGCCAATCAATTCACAACCTCTGCTTTAACAGACACAATGCAACTCAGTTTATTCATAATGCACAAATGCAGAAATGTTCATGAACATATTACACATAGATTGGTATATAATATGAATATAATCAACTAATGAAAAGCCAGCAATGATGACATAACTAAACTGATAAGCTGATCTCTTAAAAACACTGCTGTGGTAGGAAAGGGTGTGTGTGTGTGTGTGTGTGTGTGTGTGTGTGTGTGTGTGTGTGTGTGTGTGTGTGTGTGTGTGTGTGTGTGTGTGTGTGTGTGCGTGTGCGTATGCGTGTGTGTGTGTGTGTGCGTGCGTGCGTGCTTGCGTGTGTGTGTGTGTGTGTGTGTGCGAGTGCTCTTTTGACACTTACATATGTGTGAGAATGATAGTGACAGACAGGCCGACTAGCAGGTCTGATTTATATCTGTCCAATTAACACCATAACACATCCAGTGTACACACACTAAAGAGGGTAGGACGCCATTCGAACCCTTAGCCTTCCTTAAAAACACACACCTGCTCATGCAGCCCCCCCAACACACACACACACACACACACACACACACACACACACACCCCACCCCGCTACTTGACAGCTTGCGATTCACACGTTCCATTTCTCAACTTCAAAAATAATCTGCTTCACTACCATTTTTTCCCTTTATCTTTAGATTTTGCACAACACAAGTCACTTCACATCACATTCATGTGCCAACACACACGTGCACACACGTGTACGTGCACACGGATAGACACAACCTGTACTGTGTAAAGCAGTAGTGAACCAGAGGCCACTCAGGCCAGGAATCCTGCCTCACGTGCACTGTAACGCGTTAAGAACTCCAGAAGAGTAATGACTCCAGAAGAGCTCAAATCAAACCCAGCAAACCTTGGGTAGGTAATCAGTATGTGATCAAGCCCCATTCTCTCTTTCCACACACACACACACACACACACACACACACTCAGGGAAGACAGGAAGGAAGGACTTGCTCACCTGACAAGTCATCAAGAAGCATATGGCTAATGAGGAAGAGCAGAGTCAAGGTGTGTGTGTGTGTGTGTGTGTGTGTGTGTGTGTGTGTGTGTGTGTGTGTGTGTGTGTGTGTGTGTGTGTGTGTGTGTGTGTGTGTGGATAAAAGATAAGGGAGGGCAATCTTGAGTCTATGAACATCAACCTTCTGTAGTTAAAACTGAATAGCCTTAGGCAACCTCAGCTATGAGCTTCTCAATCTGGCCAAGGGCTCAGATCAGCCAGAGGGGCAGTCAGTCCTGCCCTTCAGGACACATCAGCATCAGAGCCTTTAGGGCATTCTGCTTCTGGAGGCACATAAGTGATCAGGCTAGGAGCCTTCAGGGCATGCTGTTCCTGTTTGAGCAGAGATCAGACTCAGGGAACATCATGCTGTTCCTGACTGAGCAGAGATCAGACTCGGGGAACATCATGCTGTTCCTGACTGAGCAGAGATCAGACTCGGGGGACAACATGCTGTTCCTGACTGCACAGAGATCAGACTCGGGGAACATCATGCTGTTCCTGACTGAGCAGAGATCAGACTCGGGGAACATCATGCTGTTCCTGACGGAGCAGAGATCAGACTCTGGGAACATTATACTGTTCCTGACTAAGCAGAGATCAGACTCGGGGAACATCATGCTGTTCCTGACTGAGCAGAGATCAGACTTGGGGAACATCATGCTGTTCCTGACAGAGCAGAGATCAGACTCTGGGAACATTATGCTGTTCCTGACTGAGCAGAGATCAGACTCGGGGGACAACATGCTGTTCCTCACTGTGCAGAGATCAGACTTGGGGGAGAGCATGCTGTTCCTGATGGAGCAGAGATCAGACTCAGGGGACAACATGCTGTTCCTCACTAAGCAGAGATCAGACTTGGGGGAGAGCATGCTGTTCCTGATGGAGCAGAGATCAGACTCGGGGGACAACATGCTGTTCCTGACTATGCAGAGATCAGACTTGGAGGACAGCTTGCTGTTCCTGACTGTGCAGAGATCAGACTCGGGGGACAGCATGCGGGGGGTGATCCCAAGCCCTGGGCCCTTGCAGCTAACACCACACACACACACACACACACACACACACACACACACACACACAGCAGTGCTGATGAAGTCAATCAATTAACACTGCACCAAGTTTTCAGAAACAAAACCCCTTGAGCCTACCTGCTTGCCTCTAATTAAACAGCTGCACATACACATGCACAGACTCACAAAGACAGTCTCTCTTATTTCTTCTCTGTTTAGTAGTGTTTAATTGATCTCAGTCTCAGTAACTGATTGATTATTTAATGTGATTAGTGGTTCTGTCAAAACCAACAGAGCAGGTCTAGACAGCAATGTCTATGGCAGACTCCACAACTGGAATGCACCAGTACCCCCGAAGCCCCCAACCTCTCTCTCTCTCTCTCTCTCACACACACACACACACACACACACACACACACTCACATGACAGCACTGATGAAGTCAATCAATTAGCACTGCACCAAATGCTGAGAAACAAGCACCTTCAGCCTGCCTGCTGGCACCTGATCAGAAAGAGCACCACACACACCACGAGAGAGAGAGAGAGAGGGATAGAGAGAGAGAGGGAGAGAGAGGAAGGGAGAGAAAGAGAGAGAGAGGGGGAGGAAGAGAGAGAGAGCGAGAGAGAGAGAGAGAGAGAGAGAGAGAACAAGAGAGAGAGGGAGGGGGAGAGAGAGAGGGGGAGGAAGAGAGAGAGAGAGGAGGAGGACCATGTGTTGTGTGCAGAGGTTGTCAATACTGAGCAATTTGCTGTGCGGTTAACCTCCATCAGTGTCCACTCCGCATCCCTGTCCAAACGAGCGTCTCTGGCCCTTTAAGAGGGCCGCGACAGACAGCTTCAAACGAGCCCAGAGCAGGAGGATGCTCAGAGAGACCAGACCATACCTCACACAGACGTTTGCTTGGTAACCAGCGGGGTTGGACTCTCTGCAGACCAAACATCTGCCTTGGTCACATCAAGGTTAGCAAACAGTTAGCGCACGTGGAAATGCGCTAAATTAGCCATGCAGCTGTTCCTTTACCTGCTGAACAGCTTCACCACATCATGGAGTATGTCTCTATGTGTGTGTGTGTGTGTGTGTGTGTGTGTGTGTGTGTGTATGTCTTACTCGCAAATGCCCTAATTTGGAATTTGTAGCAGGCTTGAATGAGTCATCAGATTTCTGAGTCACTCCTATACCAAAGCAGACAGATACAAGATCACACAACACACCAGCAACACTACCTACAGAGAACACATGTTCTTTGCACAAGTCTAGCGTCTACACACACACACACACACACACACACTTCCCAGCATCATTATGCACGCCGATCTTACAGCAGCATCTGACACACACGCATGCACACACACGCCCGCATGCAGGCACACGCAGGCGCGCGCACACACACACACACACACACACACACACACACACACACACACACACACACACACACACACACACACACACACACACACTGTGTCCCAGTCTCTCTGGTGTGCTGCTGTAGGAGTCTCAGAAGCAGAACCAGCAGAAGTCTTGATTAAATATCAACTGTGTCCCTGAAGGTTGTGAATGTGAGTGTCTGAGTGAGAATGAGAGAGAGGGAGAGAGAGAGAGAGAGAGAGAGAGAGAGAGAGAGAGACAGACAGAGGGAGGGCAGGAACATGAGGAGGGAGGGAGACAGACAGAGACAGAGAAAGAGGGAGCAGGAGAGTGGGAGGGAGAGACCATGAGCATGAGAGAGAGAGAGAGAGAGAGAGAGAGAGGGAGGGAGAGAACAGAAGAGTGAGGGAGAGATTCCCTACAGGCTGTTCTGTGATGATAGACCAGAGTTGATATTTTGACAGGCTCCATATCTTCTCTAGCCCACCTCACTGCCAGTGTACTCACAGGACCCCTCAGTGAGGCTCAGTGTGTGTGAGGCGCAGAGTGTGTGAGGGGCAGAGTGTGTGTGAGGCGCAGTGTGTGTGTGTGAGTTACATGTGAG
>NC_135226.1:17562383-17569883 GCF_052324685.1 Brachyhypopomus gauderio
TGTAATACACTTGTTCCCGCCGCCAGCTTATCGCTGTTATGTTGCGGTACGCCCGAACTGAGACTCCCAGCCCTGGAATAGCTCACATTCTTTTACGCGTTTGGCGAAAGCGCACGTGGAAGGTCGCGAGCAGGAAAAGCGCACGTGGAAGGTCGCGAGAAGGGAAAAGGCGCGTAAAACGCTGCCAGCTTCAGTCCCGCTGCGAGCTGATCTGTTATTAAACGAGAGGTGGGGTGCCCGGGCAGGTGGGGGGCCGGGCGCTTTCCTGGAGTCAAAGAAGAATACGCCGTGAGGGAAATTTTAGAGCTCGGAGGAAACTTTGCACAGGGGGGAGGCAAACAGCAGGAAAGCGCCGAGAGGCAGAGTTACGCATAAAAGGGAAAGAGTTCAGCTCCAGAAAACATGTCTGGGGAGCGTCTGACACGAAATCATTCGTTGAGACGCTTAGTCATCGACCAAGCACATATATTACTGTTAAAGCCAGCTATTTGAGTCGTGTCGGAGATAAACACGGAGTGCTGCTTTAGGTAACCTTGATTTATTAATAAAAACTTGATAAAAAAAACCGTCTAATCTCCTCAGACTTGACTGAAAGGCCAAAAGCTTATCAAAGTCTCTCAGACAACAATGGCACCTGTTAGCGGATGACGACATTTCCCGCGTCTGAGGTCCCGATTACTACGCCTACGTTGTTCCTATTATAAGCAGTT
Organism: Brachyhypopomus gauderio; assembly: GCF_052324685.1. Taxonomy (NCBI): domain Eukaryota; kingdom Metazoa; phylum Chordata; class Actinopteri; order Gymnotiformes; family Hypopomidae; genus Brachyhypopomus; species Brachyhypopomus gauderio. The sequence goes on from NC_135226.1 coordinate 17,563,094, forward strand.
TCTCGGGGCGGAAAGTGAGTGCTCGATTTAGCGCTGTTTGTTTATAAATTTGAATGGTAGTCGCTTAAGTAATCTGGAAAAATAGAGCTACGTTTCAGCTCTATTAAACTGTTGGGCATTTAATCTATTGGGAATTTAAACACCATTTAAACCTGCGCGGTGTTCATAGACTTAATGGGCCGTTAACCACTGTTGTTGGTAGTGTGGCCCCTTCTGTAACCTCTAAAAGGAGAACAGAGGGAGGGCAAAATGAAACTAAACCAGAATTAAAACCAAAAGCTGTCCGTCTCAAGTACACACCTCAGCAATTTGATTTGGAAATCTGTAATATAAGTTAAACATGTGGCACGTATTTACGTCTGACATATAGGCCTACGGGTATGGATGACCAAGTATATGGATAGGGGACCATATATTTAGTTTATATTTAGTGAATTCATAAACACTTTTATCAAGTTTATTTTGTAGACTTACATGTCCAATAATCACTGCCTTCAGTGTTTGATGTCACCAAATTATTTTATTCCTCTCCATTGATATCCATCCATTTGAAACTGCTTATCTGGGTTCGGGTCACAGAGACAGTAACCTAAGCAAGGAGGCCCAGGTTTCCCTCTCCCCGGCCACGTCTTACCGAGGCGTTCCCAGGACAGCCGACAAATGTAATCTCTCCAGCATGTCCTGGGTCTTTCCTGGGGTCTCCTCCCAGCTGGACATGCCCAGAGCCCCAGAAAACTCATTTCAGCCGATTGTATTCATGATCTCATTTTTTCAGTCACTACCCAAAGCTCGTGACCACAGGTGAGAGTCTGAACGTAGACTGACCAGTACATCGAGAGCTTTGACTTTTGGCTGAGTTCTCTCTTCACCACAACAGTCCAGTTCAGCGTCCACATCACTGCACCCACCGCACCGCTCCTCCCCTCATGTGGGAACAAGAAACCGAGATACTTCATCTCCTCTCCATCGCATTTCTTCACAAATATTTCTTTAAAGGTAAAAGAACCTATATATAAGTTGTAAAAAGTCCATAACCAAATCAAAATCAACTACTTCACTAGGATATCTGATTTAACCAATAATAATTTTCTGAAGATCAGCCTGTTTTAGACTTTTTTTTTTTTAAACAAGACAGATGTGCAATCCACATGTGGGAGTCTAGTCTAATTAACAGACGCCCAAACAAACTCTTCACGTCTAGAATTCTGTCAGATTTGTCTTAATTTTCTGTTTTACTAGCTTAAAAAAAGTTATTAAATTGAACTGTAGACGTTGAGGTATGAGCATAAGGAGCCTGATTATACCAAATTATTTTGTTACATGCATGTCGTACACGGACTAAACGGACATCACAATCACGCAAGCCCAGTCCTCATAAGCATCAGCTTGGGGCATTTTTGGCCTTGTTAAGCCATTATACAAACTGTCATGTCGAAGGTAAATGTCAGGGTAAATGTGGAAGTAGGCAGGATCTACAGAGAAGAGTCAAAACCATGCAAAACCAGGCTACAAGGTATATGTATGTGACCCAGTGACATGCTAAAATAATACTGATCAATGCAACCCACTATCAGTTCTCTCCAGATGAAGACAGATAGGTGTGATCGGCCTAAAACCAGATGTGTGTATGTAAACACATACAACAAAGTAATGCTTAATGCACCTATAATGCACTATAAAAGACATGTGCATTAGTTGATAATTGCCCTACTTATACAGTGCATTAGTATGCCCTTTGAAGCCATATAATGCTCAGGGCAGAATTATTCATGGTGTTGTGTCATGGTGCTTAACCCTGGCCGATCTTCCTGCCAATATGTATGTTGTACCAGTCCAAGGAGTCCCAGCGACTTCCAGTGAAGTGAACAAATCCACTCTGCTTACTAAAGCAAGATGGTAGACAAACAAAAGAAGAGCTGGTCCAGAGGACTACAACGTGTTTATAAGTATGTGGACATGTGTGTGCGAGCACACGCACACAGGTGTTTATCTTACTGCGTATACACCAGACGTCCAGTTGACGCTGCCCACCTGCCAAATGAGGCCTGTAGTTCAGATGTTGTGGGGGGAGGAGAACAGGAAGTGCTTCACTGCCGTGGGAACGAAACAACAGGAAGGAAGGTGAAAACCGGGACATTTAGGCAGGAACCTCAGTAATAAGAACAAGGCTAGTGAATGGGAAGGGTGTGTAGTCGATCACAGATCACAGTGGCTGGATGCAGAAGCAGATAGTTCTGGTTTATATGTAGCTCAGCACTTAAGGTCCTGGGATAGTAATCTGAAGGTTGCCAGTTTGATCCAAATTACTTCTATTGGGTCCCCTGAGTGTGCCACTTAATTCTCAATTGCTCAAATTGTACATGGTAATAATTGTCTGCTATAAATGCCAGAAATGTACAAAAGTTCTGGTTGAGCTGCAGTACTGGAGGGGAGCGCAGAGAGGAAGAATATGTGTCATCCAAACTCTGCTAATGGACATGCAGTTAAGACCAGCTCAATGATGATGATGGTGCCTGTGTGTATTATCAATGTAATTTATTCTAATACAATTACGTGTATAACACAAACACGCACTGCCGAGACACAGCTCATCATTAAAATAAGGTCTATGGGCTTTGGTCCTGTCGTGTGGAAACACCCAACATCATCGTTCTCTCTGTCTCTGTCCCAGAACCGCTGTCTCACTACAGGGGCCTGTGTACAGGGGCCATGGGCTACTGAAGCATGTCTCCTGTGAGGGAGGAGGACACCGGCTTCTTCCTGTTTGGCTGGTGGTGCTTTGTGGATGTCCTAAAGCTATTTTCTGTCTTTTCATCATTTAAAAGTAAAAAAAATAAATAAATCCTAGAAAGAAAAGCCTGTCACGCCGCATCAAATATGTCTTCTTCTCTCGGCGTCTTTGACCACACAGGAAGAATGAATGCTCAGAAGTGCTGGAATGATTTTTAGATTCTAGAACGTTCCACTGCATTCCTCCTGCTTCTGAGCAGACACCGTAATCAAAGATGGCTGACAACAAAGGCGGTAAGGATGGCATTCGTCTCTCTCACCATCTGAAATATGAACTCAGATCACAGCACCCTCCCCAACACACACACACACACACACACACACACACACACACACACACACATTGGGGATGGGGGTCCAGAACAGCTGTAGTCTAACATAAGATATTCTCTTTCAGTAAGAGGCTGCCTGGGAAGATAATAATCACACATACAGACTGGAAGAGAGAAGAAGAGTGCATTGGCATGTGACCGTGTGTGTGTGTGTGTGTGTGTGTGTGTGTGTGTGTGTGTGTGTGTGTGTGTGTGTGTGAGAGAGAGAGAGAGAGAGAGAGAGAGAGAGAGAGACAGATAGAGATATCTGTATACACATTAAATCACCATTTAACTATGTCCTTTTAATGAGCTCCATCTCTAAGCTAGATCACAGTTTCTTAAATCAGCCTTCGGAATGCTGTATAGCTATTGGGAAATAATGCTGTTCATAGCACTCTACGGTTGTGCAGCGAAGATAGCAGCACTGTTAACACTGTTCAGGCTCTGTAGGGCAGGTCTGTAGCCCTCAGCTCATCGCTCTCAGATTGCTTCCAGCACCAGCCTGATTGCAGAGCTTTTCTGAAGTGGCCAAATTTTGCAAGCTTCTGTTAGGTAGCTGTGGCACTGTTGGTGAAGCTACTCTACTGATTGGCTGGCTACTGCACTGTTTGGCTAGCTAATGTACAGTTTGGCTAGCTAATGTACAGTTTGGCTATGCAGTGTGCTGTTTGGCTAGCTAATGTACAGTTTGGCTATACAGTGTGCTGTTTGGCTAGCTAATGTACAGTTTAGCTATGCAGTGTGCTGTTTGGCTAGCTAATGTACAGTTTGGCTATACAGTGTGCTGTTTGGCTAGCTAATGTACAGTTTGGCTATACAGTGTGCTGTTTGGCTAGCTAATGTACAGTTTGGCTATGCAGTGTGCTGTTTGGCTAGCTAATGTACAGTTTGGCTATGCAGTGTGCTGTTTGGCTAGCTAATGTACAGTTTGGCTATGCAGTGTGCTGTTTGGCTAGCTAATGTACAGTTTGGCTATGCAGTGTGCTGTTTGGCTAGCTAATGTACAGTTTAGCTATGCAGTGTGCTGTTTGGCTAGCTAATGTACAGTTTGGCTATGCAGTGTGCTGTTTGGCTAGCTAATGTACAGTTTGGCTATGCAGTGTGCTGTTTGGCTAGCTAATGTACAGTTTGGCTATGCAGTGTGCTGTTTGGCTAGCTAATGTACAGTTTGGCTATGCAGTGTGCTGTTTGGCTAGCTAATGTACAGTTTGGCTATACAGTGTGCTGTTTGGCTAGCTAATGTACAGTTTGGCTATGCAGTGTGCTGTTTGGCTAGCTAATGTACAGTTTGGCTATGCAGTGTGCTGTTTGGCTAGCTAATGTACAGTTTGGCTATGCAGTGTGCTGTTTGGCTAGCTAATGTACAGTTTGGCTATGCAGTGTGCTGTTTGGCTAGCTAATGTACAGTTTGGCTATGCAGTGTGCTGTTTGGCTAGCTAATGTACAGTTTGGCTATGCAGTGTGCTGTTTGGCTAGCTAATGTACAGTTTGGCTATGCAGTGTGCTGTTTGGCTAGCTAATGTACAGTTTGGCTATGCAGTGTGCTGTTTGGCTAGCTAATGTACAGTTTGGCTATGCAGTGTGCTGTTTGGCTAGCTAATGTACAGTTTGGCTATGCAGTGTGCTGTTTGGCTAGCTAATGTACAGTTTGGCTATGCAGTGTGCTGTTTGGCTAGCTAATGTACAGTTTGGCTATGCAGTGTGCTGTTTGGCTAGCTAATGTACAGTTTGGCTATGCAGTGTGCTGTTTGGCTAGCTAATGTACAGTTTGGCTATGCAGTGTGCTGTTTGGCTAGCTAATGTACAGTTTGGCTATGCAGTGTGCTGTTTGGCTAGCTAATGTACAGTTTGGCTATGCAGTGTGCTGTTTGGCTAGCTAATGTACAGTTTGGCTATGCAGTGTGCTGTTTGGCTAGCTAATGTACAGTTTGGCTATGCAGTGTGCTGTTTGGCTAGCTAATGTACAGTTTGGCTATGCAGTGTGCTGTTTGGCTAGCTAATGTACAGTTTGGCTATGCAGTGTGCTGTTTGGCTAGCTAATGTACAGTTTGGCTATGCAGTGTGCTGTTTGGCTAGCTAATGTACAGTTTGGCTATGCAGTGTGCTGTTTGGCTAGCTAATGTACAGTTTGGCTATGCAGTGTGCTGTTTGGCTAGCTAATGTACAGTTTGGCTATGCAGTGTGCTGTTTGGCTAGCTAATGTACAGTTTGGCTATGCAGTGTGCTGTTTGGCTAGCTAATGTACAGTTTGGCTATGCAGTGTGCTGTTTGGCTAGCTAATGTACAGTTTGGCTATGCAGTGTGCTGTTTGGCTAGCTAATGTACAGTTTAGCTATGCAGTGTGCTGTTTGGCTAGCTAATGTACAGTTTGGCTATGCAGTGTGCTGTTTGGCTAGCTAATGTACAGTTTGGCTATGCAGTGTGCTGTTTGGCTAGCTAATGTACAGTTTAGCTATGCAGTGTGCTGTTTAGCTGCCTTCTCTGCAGTGTAAAGCTTAATCGATAAAGGTTAATGAATTGTAGCAGATGTCAATGAACTCTCTCTATGTCTCTCTGTCTCTCTCTCTGTCTCTTTCTCTCTCTCCTTCCTCTTAACATCTACCCTTCCCCTCTCCCTGTCTCATTCTCTCATTTTCCCTGGAGGATATAGACAGGTAATGGTGAGGTGTCATTTTTATGTGTGGTTTGATGATGAGCCCTCCTCTCCTGCAGACTTTACTGCAGCCAAGAGAACACACACACACACACACACACACACACACACACACACACACACCCATGCACACATGCATACACACACACATATGCACGCACGCACGCACACCCATGCACACATGCATACACACACACGCACGCATGCACATACACACACACACATACATACACACACACACACACACACACACATGCATACACACACACACATGCATGCACGCACGCACACCCATGCACACATGCATACACACACACAACGCATGCACATACACACACACATACACACACACACACATGCATACACACACACATGCACGCACACCCATGCACACATGCATACACACACACAAACACACACACACACGCACACATGCACATACACACACACGCACACACACACAAAACATATGCATACCACACCTGGCTTCTCACATACATACTCTGCCAAGGACAAATTCCCAAGATTCAGCTGAGAAGGTACGAGGCTGTAATTCTGTCCACGTTTATGGAATCACATCTCTCACAACATCAACCTGACATATGACCAGAGCATGAAAAGCAAACCCCATAACTGTGTGTGTGTGTGTGTGTGTGGTGTGTGTGTGTGTGTGTGTGTGTGTGTGTGTGTGTGTGTGTGTGTGTGTGTTGGTAGAAATGAAATAGATTGATCACCTTTAGTATTGCTTACTGCAGACATTCAATTTTAATATTGCACTATTGTTACTAGATTATTACAGTACTATACTGAGTAAGTGGAGATTTGCTGTAGTGAACTGCAGTTAGTGGGTTTCTGTATTGTCAATGGTCCTTCAAAGGAGCTAGTTTATTTATTTTATTTATGATAGATTATATGATTAACTATGATACAATCACTGTAATTTAACTGCAGTAAACCTCAAATGTCAGTAAAAGTGTGTGTGTGTGTGTGTGTGTGTGTGTGTGTGTGTGTGTGTGTGTGTGTGTGTGTGTGT
>NC_135226.1:17574883-17578388 GCF_052324685.1 Brachyhypopomus gauderio
TGCTGTTGCCCCCCTCATCATCATCATCATCATCACACCACCAACCGTCCCACCTCTCTGATCTACTCCTCATCAACTGTGACGGGGACCCATACAAGCCCAACTGCACTTGAACCGCTGGTCCTGGAACCCCACGTCCTCACACACACACACAACACACACCCGAGCCTCTGGTTGGAAACGGACTCTGAGGGCCACATGTTCGATCAGACACAGGTCCTGTTGACCTCTTCCTCCACGGAATGCCAGCGTTGTCTATATAAGCGCATTGTGCCATCTAAGATTGGCAACAAATCTCAACAATTCTGCAACACGTGGAAAGTAAAATGCAGAGAGTTTAAAGGTTGGTGGCGTCTGTTTCCTGCTGAGGTAGTGGGCAACGGTGTTTGGGCCCTAGAGCAATATTTAGTGTTTAAAGTCATGTTAGTATTCAGTTGGTGGTGGTGTTTTTATCTGGTGTGCTTTGTTTCATTCGGTTTCCTCACTTACAGTAGTGTGTGACCTGGTAAATTCAGCCCCCCTCCAAAATGGTTCACCTCTGTGAGGAAAATGTTACACACACACACACACACACACCCACACACACACAACACACACACACACACACACACACACACACACACACACACACACACAAACACACACACTTCAGTTTCTACGGAGACCATGCCAGGTAAGCAGGTGTATGATGGCTTCATTGAGGGGTTGATGCATTGTAGTTCCAAGTGAATAATTAGCGTTAACGATGATAAGTTGGTTTATAATTATTAACAAGGAGATTGTTCCATCCAAAACATTAAACACCACTTAACATAATTGCTAACAAATTACTTTATGCTACAAATATGCCAAATTAGTCTGAATTATTGTGCGTGTGTGTGCGTGTGTGTGCATGTGTGCGCGTGTGTGTGTGCGCTTGCGTGTGTGTGTGTATGAATGAGCATGCTATTTGTTTACTCTATGTCTTGTCATTCTTCAGATACATACAAGGGTGTAATTTTCTTTTCGTCATTTTAATAATAATTATAATAGGTCCCCAAACACGTTTCCTGTTTCTATCCCCCAAGCCCCCCCACCCCCCAGTCTTCTCTAGTGCAAATGATAAAGTAAAGATAAAACAAACTCCCACACGCACTCTCACACTCGCGCTCACACACACATTCTCACACTCACACACACTCACACTGCCTGGACCAGAGCACACACACACTCTCACACTCATGCTCACTCACACACTCTCACACTCACACACTGCCTGGATCAGAGCACACACACTCTCACACTCACTCACACACTCTCACTCACACAGTCTTCTCACTCACACACACTCACCCTCACACAAGCTGCCTGGACAGAGCACACACACACTCTCACACTCACACTCACTCACACAGTCTCACATTCACACACTCTCACTCTGCCTGGATCAGAGCACACACACACTCTCACACTCATGCTCACTCACACACTCTCATGCTCACTCACACTCTCACACTCTCATGCTCACACTCACTCACAATCTCACGCTCACGCTCACTGACATACTCTCACGCTCACACACTGCTGGATCAGAGCACACACACACACACACACACACTCTCACATTCACACTCACTCACACACTCACGCTCACACACACACTTGCACAAGCTGCCTGGATCAGAGCACACACACACACTCTCACACTGCTTGTTTCAGAGCACACACACACACTCTCACACTCATGCTCACACACACACTCTCACGCTCACCTCACACACTCACTCACACCCACAGCTGCTCACTCCTAAAATGCCCCTTATTCTTCTCCCTGATCTTCTTTTTATGCGCACATTACACTGTTCTCTTCCCCTCCCTCCTTCTCTCCCTTTCTCTCTCCCCCTCCCTCTCTCCCTTTCTCACCCTCCCTCCTTCTCTCTCTCTGTCTCCCTCTCTCTTCCTCCTTCTCTCCCTTTCTCTCTACACCCCCCTCTCCTGTTTCTTCCCCGAACATATCTGCCTCTCTGTGTCCTTTCTTCCCTGTTTCCATCCAGACATCAGTTTTCAATTAGAGACGAGTGAGAGGGCTGGCTGAGAGGGCTGGGTTGCACCAAAGCCCATCTTCCTGCACGCTCCGATAACAAGGCTGAGATATAAAAGGGTAGCAAGAGAGAGAGAGAGAGAGAGAGGGAGGGAGGTTGGGGTGAAAGAGGGAGGGAGTGAAAGGTGAGAGGGATGAAGAGTGAGAGATAGAAGTAGAGAGATGAATGCCTTTTCTCCTTTAATGAAAGCCCGTGCTGGAGTGTGGTATATCTTTATTGAGAATATTTATAGTTTCCCATTGTAGTATTTAACACATCTTGCTTTGTTGATACTTCAGATACATTACTACAAAAAAAATCAGAATCATCACACACACACACACAGACCACCACACGCACACGTACACGCACACACACACACGCACACTCCAGCTCTCATATAGTCCCAGGTCTCACACATACATACACACACACACACACACAACACACACACCATGCATGATTCGGGAGTCATAAAGAGGAGCAAATACTGAAGAACTCAAAAAGATTCATCATGGTGCGGAGTCATTAGCATATGTGAAAGAATGGGCTCGATTTTTGGAATATTCCTCAAACTCTCTGCCGACACGGATCTGAAGATCAAGGCCAGCTGAAGAGACCCTCCCTCCACCACGGCTGAATGGAGCTGGGCCCGGGTGTGTCCGTGAGACACGGACGCCGTCTCTTGGCTTGTCCAGCATTGAAGCTCACCTTTATGAATTCCGGTGCCTGCTAGACCCCGCTGCTGCTGGTCTGAAGCAGTTTGGAATACGAGATGAAGTTCATGTTGGGACCGGACGGCGTTGCTGCCTCCCCTCCAGGACACTGTAGCGGCCATCCTGTACGGATCGGATCGGGAATAACCGCACGGGACTGTGTGAGTAAGGTCCCTGCACCAGCTGCAGTAGGGAGGAGGTTTATTTATGTGGAAGAGAACCTGATTGAACCTTCGTGGGTCAAACCTTCAGGGTCAAACCTTCGGGGTAAAACCTTTGGGGTCAAGCCTTCGTGGTTGTCTGGTCTGGTTTGGCTCGGGTTTACAGAACCAGCAGCCTGCCAAAGTACCTTTGTCTGAGCCGGCAGGTGCTGTTGTGTGATAGCGGTGCACCTGAGACAGGTGAGCTCCAAAATCAGGACAATGACATTAATCACATACCCTTCATCATGTAGCCGATTGCAAGACTTTGGTCAGGAACAAGAAAGGAGACCATTTGAAATGGATGAGCTGCCCTGCAGGGCTACAGGACTATCACAGGACTGCACAGGACCGTTACAGGACTGTCACAGGACTGTTACAGGACTGTCACAGGACTGCACAGGACTGTTATAGGACTGTCACAGGACCGTTACAGGACTGTCACAGGACTGTCATAGGACTGTTACAGGACTGTTACAGGACTGCACAGGACTGTTATAGGACTGTCATAGGACTGTTACAGGACTGT